>NC_081442.1:10023775-10175468 GCF_007210705.1 Tigriopus californicus
GTAGAAAATTCTTTCAGACACATCTTGACCAAATTTCAAGTAATTTGACGCATTTGTTATGAAACTATGGTTCTCACTCTAGGAATGGCCCTCAATCCAAAATGAGACATACTGTAGCTCAGAGCTACATATTGTTCTTTAAACTCATTTGGATGCTTCATAATCATGAAATAATAATTTTAAGAGGTATGGCACCTGTTTATTTGACTATTTTGGTATTTTGGATGCTTCTGCAAGAAAAACAATTTATTGGAGTCCAAAGTGCAAATTGAGATCTAGTCTACTGTACTTTGATATTTCTCTGTGCCCCTTAAATAATGTCTGCCTTTTATGCAAACTTCCTAATAAGTAGAAATTTAAACTCTACGAAAAGATAACTCATTCATTTCTCACCAATGCCGCCTGATGTTTTTTTTGTCAAATGTGTGGGTTTAGACAAAATTATCAATTGTCCATCCAAGATATTCTAATATGTTAACATTTATCTTATGTACATGCACTTTTATTGCTCATTCCATACATTTTTTTTTAATATTTTGTCAGTGTACATTACCCATCAATTAATAAAGTGACTCTTGATGATTTTCTATCTATGTGTGTTTTTGAGCAATTTCACGCAATGTTTCACCAATTTCAATCGAAAAACAATTGGATTGTTTTTGATTAATTTGATGTTCATTTATTCTTCTGACTTTCAAGATTAATTCAGAAATATTTAGTATATGGACGGAGTTGTATATCAAGAAGATCATTATTTAATTAAAAACACCTTAATGTACTATGCAGTACGGATATTCATACTGAAGTTAATGTCTTGATTCAACGCAATGGCCTAAGTTGGCGGTGAGGGGAAATCCGTGTCGTTTCCTCTCTATAGAGTCCCTGGATTAGGGAACAAAACTAAAGCTTGATGAGTCGATATTTGATTTGCATGCAAAGATGTTAGCATCAGTAGGGCATTAAATAAAAGATCAAGTTTGATTAAAACATTATCAAACTTGATTGTCATACCATGATTGATTTAAACGTAACTTGCTTTTAAAGACCTAAAGATGAATTGTCTAAAACCTTTCAAATTTTGACATTTTTGAATCACAATTTCAATTTTGCTCCATAAGTATGTGGGCATTGTTTCTGTACTGGGCCGAGTTGTCCTGGAACCTTTTATAAAATATGACATCACATGACATACAGGGAATTTCATTCCCTGGTAACGGTTAAAACCCCCGACAAGGCAATGGTTCATTTGAGCACATCAGCACCAGATTCTCTACATTATTAAGCGCATTTGAGCGCGTGTGTGGATGTCCGCTAAAGTGAATCTTGGCCACAGTCTCTCTGAACACATTCCTAGTCAAATGTGGTCACTCTCTTGATAGATTCAAGCAGAGCAGCGCCAAAAGGAGAACTCTACACCATAACAAACCTCTTGATCCCGCCAGCCTCGATCCATCCAGCCTCGCCATGGTTCGGTATGTCTTCCCGTTTGCTCTGGACGTGCCCGCACCGCCCTCAGATTCGATTGCGCTCATCCAAGGCCAATTGGCCCGCCTAACCGTCCAATTCTGGGCCAGCCTCGACCCCGAACGATCCACTTGGAGCACCGATCCACTCACCTTGAGCCATCCAGCGGGTCCCCCGGGTCCCCCGGGTCCCCCGGGTCCTCCAAATCTGTTGAGTCGGAACGGAGTGTTGGCCGGCCACACCCGTCTCGAACCCAATTGGGCCGAACAATTCCATGGGTTGTTGGACCAATTGCCCGCCGCCAAAGCCCCGGAAAACGTTTACTTAGATGTGAGTAACAGTACAATGGGGGGCCAAATCGCTCAAAATAGCCAGTTCATGAGTAAGATGAACTTGGCCCAACAGGCTTTAATAGCTCAGAAATGTGTAGCAAAGACTGCTTAACATTTGGGTCGGCGGCATAATCTAAAATGCTTACACAAACAATCGACAATATGATTGTGGAATAGACCTTTTTTTACGATGGAATGTTCTAAAAGTGAAGGGCACAACCGTTGTTTCCTTTTTATTCGTATATATTTTATTTTGAAGACGCAGTCAGAGTCACTCCACCCAAAACAGTCGGTAGCCCGGTAGGACAATGAAGTGCGCTTTGGCTAGTCACTGTTTGAAAATGAATCCCGTGATATCAATTTCACGCATGATGATAATATGAACGATGATATTCGTGATGTAATGATGCTCATGATCACTACTTCAAAACTTGAAGTCTTGAACAAGTGAAAGGCCTGCCTTTTGGAATTGATAAGTTCTTCATTGGACAAATATCCTTTAGATGAGAGATGCTAAAACTTAATTGGGCTCTATTACCTGTCAATAGAGCCAAACTGATGATCCCAAGGCCAAAAATAGACTTTCTGAAGCGATCTAGTTTTGATCCATGTACCTACTCTTTCAACTGGATACTGTAAAAGCAAACCCAAAACGACCCATTCCTTTGTCGGGTTTCAGATCATCTGGGTCACCCAGCAGATCCGACCCACGAAAGAGATGGACCTTCAACTGTTGGCCTTCTTCCTCCGTGCCGTGAAATGGTGCCAAGCCAAAATTACCGTGATCACCATGGACAGCCAAGTCAGCCCTAACTCACATCTCGACTTGCTTCGAGTGGATATCCTCGGATTATCCGACATCCAAGACCTATCCGAATTCGTACCCGATCATCTACTTTGGCGAGGATGCTTGAGCTTCACTGATTGTCGGAGCGATTACCGAATGCGGTCTTTACCGGGTTTTGAGATTGTGGCTTCGAAAGAATCGAATGTCAAGGAGTTTGGGAACAAGCCATTGGTGTCCAAGAGACGTGGTCTGCTCAAAGCCGAGTTGAGAAAGTTTTCCGCCCATTTAAAAGTTGTTGCCATAGTTAGTATGATAGATTTACCCTCCGATATACCCAAATCCCCCGCCTTCACCTTGAGAACTTCGATCCTGTCGGGTGACTCGGTCACCGAGAAATTACTTGAAGATCCAAGTTACTTCTCTGAGGATAAAGGACTTCTAGCCAGGTTATATTTTCAACAAAGTGAGACAAGCTCTTCTGTCTTAGGGTCAAATAACCGAACTTTTGCCGATTTCAAGAAAGCTTTGGCGGAAAGGCAGATCAAGATCGATCCTGATGAAGGCCTGAGTAGAAACCTCGAATCTCTGCTCATTCTTATCGTGAACCCCAGTCCAAATCATTTCGTTTGCTCAAGTCGCAATTGCTTGGACAAACTCGCCTACGTAATCGATCCAGAGGAAATCTGGAGCTTCTACTCCCAATTCCATTCCGACTTACTCGACCATCTGCCTCTCAAGTCCCGAATTATTGACGGAGAATGGGACGAAAAAAGGCTGTTGGCCTTTCTCGAAAGCCGGGCTAAGGCCAAAACCACCGGAATTGTCAACGAAACTATGTGTCCAGCCGAGGATTTCATTCTCATGGAAGCCGCAGAGCTTCTCAAACTCTTTAATCCGGATGGATCCGCCAAAGCTCCAAGTCATGACATTCTAGAGGCCCGTAAAAAGACGGTATTTTCTTGTCGGGACTCGACTGAGCTCCAACCTTGGCCAGCTGTCCGCTTCCAGGACTACTTTGGCCTTCATTACAATCGAAGCGAAGCTTCCGAGGAACAGGATCGAGATCAAGCCAAGTTGATTCGACAATATGTTGGATCTAGCGAGACATTCTCCACTTGTCATTTAGACCGTCAATCCGAAGGAGCCGCCATGATTATTCAACCTCGGAGAACTAGGAAGAAGAGGACTCCAAGAAAACGAACCAATAGTGAATCAACGAAACGGAAGTCTCCGAAAGAAGGATATGCTATCAATCGACCCGCCTCCAAAGCGGCTCCCAAGGTTGATGTGTTCAAGAAAAAGCTGCGAATTGCGGTCTACGAGGTCCTGCATGAAAAGGGTATTCCTGAGGAGCACAAGCTGTTCCGACCGTGCTTTCGGAACCTCTTCAAAGTGGTTGACTTGGTGGGAAAGTCCATGTCGGCGGCCAAACTCTCCACCGAGACCCTCAAGATCATTGCCAAAAATAACGCAGAACTAGTGATAACGATGCAAAAAGGAACACTGACCAAAGCTAAGAAATAAATGAGTAGCTTCATTTTAATCGACTTTAGGTGGCACATCCTTCAGCATATCTTGAAATCGAGACGCCACGCCCAAGGACCTTTTCTTGGGTTTCGTGCCATCTTTTGTAGGTTTAGTTTCTTCGCTGAGAGCATCCTCTTTCAGAGCCTCTTTCAAGTCTTCTTCCTGTTGAGGCAACATGTTCATCAAACGATTCACGGGCGAGAGACTCCTACGAAGTCTCATGGGCCTATTCAATTTCGTCTCCTTGATCGGTGTCTTCCAATTCGGTGCCAAACACGTGGTTGAAATATCTCGCATTGTAGATCGTGCCGTATTTAGTGGAAATAAGAAGTTGCCTATACGCCTCATCGTTGAAGTTTACGGCCCACAACGTCGAATCCACGGGCTGGGACGTGTCTGAAGCCAATTGGATGTCTTGAACCCGGAACACCGAATCCACTCTCGAGCCCCAAAATGACAAGTGAGAGATCTTCACCTCATTGGTTTCCGGATCAAAGTAAGCCCCACCGATGATCCTACGGGCACGCTCGCCGGCAAGTACTAAAACGCCCACAGAGAACAGGGACACACCTAGAAGGCCTTGAAATATAAGAGGGTGAATAGCTTCACGATATTGTAGAAGTGCTCCAAATGGCAAAAATATGAACAGGGTAAGCGATGTTTGATAGATTTTGAATCGCGTAAAAGTCAGGACTTTGAGGATGTGAGGGAACCGGTAGATGGTCAGAAATCTGGGCTCTCGAGGATCGTGTGGGACACTGGGAATCGCTTTGGGTGGATCTACCGGGACGGTGGAATAAGTACGAACAAGTTTGGGTACAAGGCTGCGGAGATGGGAAACCTTCAAAACCCTATTAAGCAACATTTTGGAGTTGCCGTGGAATGCGCCATGTGTTTGTTTACGTTTGCCTCAAGGAGTGACGTCATCGTCAACATAAGCATATGACTTCGTGAATAGGATGACCTTTTTTTATGAACTCTTTCCCTATTTGTACTGTAGGAGTGAGTTGGAATCAAATTTAAATGTCAATTAGAGCTACTTCACTCTCGAGTGCTTGCCTAATTTTGTGCAAGCTTCAATAATAACATGCGTTTATACAAGAAATGCCAATTTGCCTTTGAGAAAGCTCCAAGAGGTCTTTGACATTCGCCATCACGTGAAGGTTCTCTAGAAAGCATCTTGCCTGTCTCACTTCCCAGAGAGCCTCTTCCTTGACATCTCTTGTTCTAGATCGTTTTGAGTTGTACAGTGAAATCATTGAAGTGCCTAGTACGTTCTCACTCATATCCTATGATCCCAAGGTCAATTGCTCTTTTTATCAGCGGCATTCCATCCTATTCATTGACACGTTCTCTCCTCTCAGGCACAAGCACTAACCAAACTATCATCCTCAAAGCCATGCACGAGGTCGGAGATCGAATCCTGTCTATTCAAAGCCACGTGGTCTCGGGTTATGTGGGTAACAAATCGGCCACCTTTCCTCTTCAGTTATTGGGTTTCGAGGTGGATGCTATAAATTCCGTGCAGTTCTCCAACCACACTGGATACGCCCATGGAATTCGCGGTCAGGTCTTGGGTGATACAGACCTTTGGGACTTGATCGAGGGTCTCCGAATCAATGAGATCGACTCTTATTCTCACATCATCAATGGTTACATCGGGTCGCCCTCGTTTCTCGTCAAATTGGCAGAGGTGGTCAAGACGTTGAAGGTCAAAAATCCGGATCTTGTGTACGTGTGCGACCCAGTTATGGGTGATATGGGCCCGGGTTTGTACGTACCTGAAACCTTGTTGCCTATCTATCAGAACCAGATTCTTCCTTTGGCCGATATTTGCTTGCCCAATCAATTCGAGATCGAGCTTCTCACCGGAATGAAGGTCAACACCGAATCCGAGGCCTTGGAGGCCATGGGAAAAGTACACGATCTTGGAGTTGGGACCGTGATCTTGTCCAGTACTGAATTGGCAAAGGATCGGTTGATTGCGATTGCGAGTACCAGAGATCGAGAAGATCCCACCCGATGCCAAAGGTACAAGATCGAAATCCCAAAGTTCCCTGCCGCATTTGTTGGCACTGGAGACCTCTTCACTGCCTTGTCTACGGCTTGGCTTCGACGAAGTGGGAACGATGTGAAGATGTCTCTTGAGAAAACTATTGCTACGATGCAAGTGGTGCTAGGACGCACCCTTGAACAAGCCCAAAAATTGGCAGGAGAGGGCAATAAGCCCACTGCTCATCAAATGGAGCTGAAACTCATTCAGAGTAAGGAGGCCATTGAGACCCCTGTCGTTAGCATTTCGGCCACGAAGATCACTTAACATGTGCAATCCTCTAAAGATCAAAGGCTCATCAGTAATTCTTTGAATTAATCATATCAAATCACCGTTTGTACTGTTTATAATATATGAACGAGCATTTTTCAACCCTATTTTCAAATTGAAACACGAACAGCAGATTGCTTTTCCCCTTCTCGGATGGCCTGGAAGGTGTTTTATTCTTTTTTTTGGGTTTAGCTGTTTTTTTTTTTTCCTTTAAATAGGTTGAACATGAATTTCCTCAGTTTTCTTCTTGGTTGATGTCTTAGAAAGCAAAAATGATATATCTCGGCCTTCAGGGCCAGGGTTCACTCTGAGCGCATCCAAACCGGATCTGTCCCTTGGACAAAGGAGAGACCAAGCATGATTGCGCCCTGAGCAAGAGCAGCAGTATGGGAAAAAACCGCCTTGGGAGAACTCTCGATCATCGAGATAGGACAAGATGAGATGGACGAAGAAGAAACGAGAGGCCACTTTGGGCGGTCGATCCCAAGGCGGAAAAAAAATTAGATTGTTGTTTGAGGTCGAGGAGGAGCCTTGGTTTTATGATGGGAATTGGCCTGAAATGCGATATGAAAGTTTTGAAATGAACAGACATTTTTGGATCCCCTGTTTCAAGAAAAATTCGTTGCTCATCCCTAAACATGTACAAATTAGTATTCGTGACCTGATGTCTCACCTCAACTCGTGTTTATGTTATGCTTTTTGATGTTAATCCGACAGACTTGACGGACTTGGGCATTCTTTTGGTAGTTTGTCGAACAGTAGTATGAGATCGAGTTGAGCAGTCCAAAGGATCGTTCGTCGTCTTAGGGCAAAGGCCAGGAGCACCGTCCCCGTTAATATTGGTCTTCGTGTATAAATGTGTCACACCTGTCGCTCTGAAGTCAATAGAAGACCGAATCCGGGTCGTTGTCGCTAGTCGTGGTGACTGGAGTGGAGGAGGAAGTATTGGAGGTAATGGTTTTAATGATGATATTAGAGGAGTCTTCGGGATTGGCATTATTGTTGACCTGAGACAAATTGAACGTAACCGGGTTCAAGGGTAATCTTTGAACTGGTCGGGGCGTGGTCACATCGATTAGCTCGGTGGCAGACGGTCTAAATAACTATGGCAGATTAAATACTGGATCAGGACTCTCGAGCTCGGACTTACTACTCGGATTTACCTCGTGAAGCCCACTGGCTTGGAAATAGCTGAGGAGTTGAGGAGTGTCGGCTCAGGATAGGGTCTTGATCTCTGGTTGTGGCTCATCCTCGATGAGAAGTGGGTTGGCGAAGTGGGCGGGGGTGGTACACTGATGTCGTGGTACGGCGGGGGTCCAAAGAATGCCTTGGGTGGGGTGGCCATGGGATTGTGAGGGACGCGGTCCTGATTGTGCTGACGGTAGGCCCGGGTCACAATCTGGGTTGAAAAATGGATCGAGGATGAATGCAGTCTAATTGATCAAATGGTAAAAAGAAAAAAAAAAGGTGAAAAATCAAATTTGGGTTTTGGGTCTGCTTTTGTTCCAAGGGAAGAAGGCAAATTACAATTACTTTTGTTTAATCTCTGGTCACAACGTGAGTGTATAGGGAGAATGAATGGGAGAGGTGAAACGAGACGGAGAAAAAGACAGCGTTTGTAGATACGGCTACTCTTGTAGTACAAGACAAACTCGTATTTTCTTCTTAAATATTTCTAATGTGGAAGACTGTCGAATCTCTCTGGGGAGGAGTTCCCACTTCCCCACTCAGTTTCCTCACTTTGGATAAAGAAGGCTCCCTCTTGTGGTTTGAGGATACCTCTTTCGATGAAAACATCCTTAACTTGTTGCAGCTCTTGTTGAGGACTTCAAAGGTTTTAATGAAGGACCTCTCATCCTGAACTCGGAAAGGGACCGAATCACCAAGTGTGAAAATACTTGTCAAAAATATATATCTTTGTTGCGAGATGTTTCTCATTGGATATATGTATTTACAGTACATTATCTAAGCCAGACCGAATTCGAAAACACTGGATGAGGACAAGTTGACATCTTTGTTCTCCCATTGAATCTTCTTCTATCCTGGCTGAATTTCATCTATCCATTGGGTAGGTTGGGGATAATCTTAACTCAATTTTTGGTCCATTATGGCGAATCAATTGAAGGTTAAGACGGAAGTTTTGATTTCTTCTCACCAGTCGCACATTATCCTATTCGTCGAAAGCGTACAAGGTTCAAAATACCGCGTTTTCCTAGCCTACAATTAATGGGTTGTTTTTAAGCAGCAACGCAGAGCAGAGCTAAAAGGGGTGAACTGTCTCAAAGCACGATAGTAGGAAGAAACATCTGTTCTAGTGTATGCACATCACTTGATTGATTACCTCGGGTGGGAAACTATCGGATGATAGCGAGATCGATCTTCCATTTTCAGAGTCCAACGAGCTGTTGTAACTGACATCCGTGTTGGACTCAGTCCCATTGGGTCTTTCATGTCGGGAACTCGTGGGATTCATAGATCTGCCAACTGTGCTGTTGCCCAATTTGACTGGCTTGCTGCCACCTCCGGCTCGCCTCTTGCTCGATTTACCCGAGTATTGGACATGATGGTGATGATGTTGATGTTGACGATGTGACAAGTTAGGATGAGCATCCTCCGTATCAGGATTGGAGGAGCCCGAGGACCAACTCCCATCCGAGTGAGATCCAGATGCACCCGGACCCTAAGGAAAAGGCACAAGTGACTGCCTTGAGCGGGAAAACGAAAACGGGGCCTGGAGGGAATGGCTAAACAAGAGCCACACTTGCCTTGGGCCCGTTTTTGAAGAGGGGCGGCGGGGTCATAGAGGGCGATCGGGAGTGTGTCGTGGGGGATTTTCCGTAGGCGTGGCTCGTTTGCGGAGAGGGGAGCATTGATTGGCGATTATTGGACGGATAGAAGCTCATCCCTCCCACGTGGTTGTTCGTTAGCATGGGAGAACTTGCGTTCCTATGGAAGCTCTGGGTTGAGGACCTGCAAGGGAAATTCAGTTGGTATATTATTTGTATCGGGAGGAACCTTGTTGAGGTGAAGAGCAAACTTCATTCAGGCGATTATTCATCAATGACGTAGGATTATTAGTTACTTGCCAATGATGTATATTAGGGGATATTTCCTTGGCTTCTCAGCTTTACTGCTTGAAGCCCTCCCTTTACTAATCAAGGATTTATATTCCATGGAGTTGTAAAGTTCTAATTAGTTGAAACACGAGGGTTAGCGTTAAAACAATTAAGCATATCCTGATTGTTACACACTTTTACAAAACATTAACACATAATCTTATAATTGACGCAGACAACAATTTGCTAGTTTATTTTAAGTGCCCTGTTACCTTAATCCATGTTGTTTATGCCTATTAAAGCCACCTGGCGCAAAAAATGATCCTTTTCAATAAAACTTTTTGGCCCCATTTTTTACCTTATTTTGTGACCAATTAGAGGCGAGTAAAGCGCCTGGCCGTTGTCAAAAATGGAAAAAAAAATAAATATTTCCGTTACGTGCGCACTGAACCACCAACACAGTCGAGTTACCGGATCTGGCAAGCCTTGACTGAAGGGTTGAAAAAAAAAATGTTCACACTTATCGACTTGTTTCTTGTAGGTTCTGAACTGGGTATTTTTTATATCATCCCAACGATTTTAGTATTAGGAGCTTTCTCCTAACCTATTTTCCAAGCCTATCTTAGTGTCTCATCATTTTACATTTGTAACATTTATTTCTCCGTTCCCATCACAACAAAAGGGCTTCGCTTTTGTTACGGCATCGTTAAATTGAGATTAAACGTACAAAGAGAATATCATTACCGTTCTTTTTCTCAGAGTTGCCCAGCCACCCTTCTGTTAGATCATGACCAGAAACATGCATGCATGTATGTAAACGCATCTCCTTACCTAATTCTTTCTGATGTCAAACACAGTTGCTGGGATAGTTTTCATTATTCTTTGGTAAAGGTGCGCCTTACCTTCCTTGGCCTCCAAATGTCCGCTCCATGTAAGGACGGTTGTCGTAATTGGAGACATGGTGGTGGTGGTGGTGGTTGGGGCCATAATGATGGCCGTGATGAGCCGCCATGACGGCTTGATGATGGTAGCCAAAATTGTACATCGGATTTCTTCCCAGAGATGGAGGCGGGATGTTGGTGGGTGGACCATGCATGTTGTGCACACCATAAATCGGATTCAGGTAGCCATGGTTCGAGTCCATCGCCACAGACGACATCAAAGGCTTGGTTGTAATAGGTTGTGTAAGGGTTTGAGGGCGTGGGCCCATGTGACTGGATATGGGCGAGGCTACGCCGTAAGAGGGCGATGAGAGGACATCCACCGAAGTCGACGAGGCTAATGGAATAAAGTGGTGGAGCCAAAAGGGTTTAAAAAGTTTGGTCTGATTTATTTGAGATTTTTCGAGGATACTGTCAATAAAAGGAAGAAATGGAACTGTGCGAGGAGGATTTCAAAATGGGCAGGCGAGATGATCATTAAAAGTCCGGCATTGGACATCGTCTGAGGAGGCTTGAAATTTACTTAAAAACTTCGGTTATATTCAGGGCAGTTTTTTTCATTAGCCAGTGATTCTTGAACACACATGGGGAAAACACACATTAGATTAATCGTCGATTCTGATTGGATTGAGGACAAATGCGGTGGATTACACGTGCAACAAACATATTGATATTATGAAAACTGTTCAACCATATCAACAAGAGGAGGGGGAGGAGAGGAAGGGAGGAAGAGTTAAACAAGACGGGGTACGTGGAGAGCACACTAACCTGATGGCGTTTGCCCAAGTCTATTGGCTAGGGCCAAGGCTGCAGCTGCTACCACGCCCCCACCGCTGCTGCTCCTCCCTCCTCCGCCTCCCCCGTTGGCGAGTGTGGCTGTGGCGAGAAGTGTCTCGAGGTCAGTCGCTCCCGCCCCATTGGTTCCTCCATTGGAACCGGAGTGTGGAGCGCCTCCTCCCACCCCTAAGAGCGAGGGCGGGAGCGGGACAGCCGCCACAGAGGCCACCATGGAGGGTAAGTAGCTTGGAGTGCTGCTAGGAGGAGGGGGTTGTGGCGGGGGCGTGGGCTCTCTCTTGGGAGAAGAGTACGATAGCATTTCCTCGACGTCGGCCTTGGAGAGTTGTCCTGTCAAATCCGTCTTATGAACGTAGGCGGCTTCTATGTTCATATCATCGGTGTGGAAGCTGCTGGCGTGCCTATAGAGCGTCTCACGGAACCAAGTTGTGGCCCTAGAACGTACCAAAAGCACCTTATTACACACGGACAGTTGTCCATAACATGAATACTGAGTGTGCTCTTCCAAAATCATCAGTGGCAAACAATTTGGAAAGCGATGGTGGATCGTTGACTTGGCTTGGCATTACCAAATACTTCCTAGCTTCTTGCCCGACAAAGACAAGAGACTAATTCCGGGGCAGGTTTGTCTACTTGAAGCTACTTTAACATCTGAAGTATTGCACGAGAGCGCTATACGTGACGCAGAGGGTGCTTTAGATTGGTGCTTCTGGATTCGTCTCAATCATCGTTGTCCTATAAATTTTGTTCCAAAACTGCGTTTATGTACAGGGAAGCCCAGATGGAATGCGGCACCGATAGTAATATTCTGGAGCAAAACACAAGTGTTGTAGTGCAAACTTTGATTATCAGTTGGCCACATGTTATAAAAAAGAACAAGTATTTTTATGAATTCGACGTCACAAACTAGTATCTGCAACTCTTGCCTGTTAATCGTCTTGAATTTGACAATAAGTATTGTTGTTGTTCCACGTTGTCGTTTAGTGATCTCTCTTCTGCTCAGAACATTTCCATCATTTCTAGGAACACGGAACTGGTTTGGAGACATTTTGATAAACTCGCTTTTTGACAATTATTTTTGATCAAGTCTGATTGTCATAGCCAAAACACTCGATACTAAGTCCTTGGTCTGAAATGTTGTTAAAATGTACCACGTAAAGAAAACAATTCATTGGTTTGTCAAACCTTTCAGCTGATTTTTGGCCAATAGTAGGTTGTCGGCTTTTTATTGTGTAAAATATCATTCCAGTCTCGTTCTCAATCTCATTCATTGCTAATCGGGCTCTCAGTTGAAAAAGGATTGTTTCTTTCCAAATTCTTACAAAAAGGCCAAGAAGCGCTAATCTGTCGTGCCCACACAAAGATTCGACGGAACCATCTTCATACGTCTTGGCATTTTGCTAACTTGCTGCATTATTAGTGACAATGTCGATCTGACTTATTTATGTAATTCTAGCCCACAGTGAGAATATGCATGTCCAAAAAACCGTTAAATTGCATTTTCAAAACAAATTTGATAACTAATGGTCGGAAAAGGAACTTAGTTAGTCGTCGAGCAGAAAATTGAGGGATTTGAATGCGACTAGTTGTCTGAATAATAGTTCACATCCAGAGTCGCTTTTGTAACTAGCTCAGACAACCTCAACGACAAAATAAGTTATTTTTCCGACCTTTATTGTTCATTGGCAACAATTAGGAGCACACTTAATTGGTACTTGACTAAACCTAAATAACTAGACTATAAATACCGGTTCACAGTACCACAAAGATTTTCTTCACACAATTTCAATTTCCACAGCCTTACAATTTCGAAATGGCTTAAAATAGTTCATAATATCTTCAAAGTCACAAAAAGCAAGCAGAAATTTTAGCCGGCACTTCCCTTTGTGAAATACATGTAAGAATTAATAACCCGTTCTTATGCTTAACCATTCGTCATCTGACAACTTCTGGGAAGTTTGCCCCCCAAAAAGCTTCGTTTCTTTCACGTGGTACTGGTAAGAGAAAAAAAAGAAGAAAAAAAAAACCAAAAATATTCCTTGACGGGAATTGAAAAGAGGATAAGAATCGAGTATTTGTTGTTTTTAAGGGGTGTAGAATGACCCTATTATGAGAAGTAACGTGAACACAATTCTTTTTCCGAAAATGGCAACGAATTACTACCGTTTCTTTACTCCAATCCTGAAAACAATAAACTCTTACCTTTTGTACTCCACCGAGTGATCACCAATGTTCTTGACGCCCTCCTGGAATTGCAAACCCACAAACCAGAGTTGTCTGAAGATCTCCACACCTCCATTAGCGGACCCACCACCACCATTGGTCCCATCACACGTACCACCACCTCCACTCTCGGAGTCAGTGGAAGTTACTCCAGAATCTCGGGTGTGTCCATCCCCGACCAAAGAGGGCGGGGCTGATGCGGGACGAGATTGGTCTCCAGCGGACCCCCGTTGAAGGTAAGGCTTGGGCCAGATCCTGGCACTCTCCAAAGTCTCCCAAGAGTCCTTCTCGACACAGCTGACGAAGTAACGGATCTTGCTTTCGATCAGACCGAACCACTGCACGTGATAAATGGCACTTCCTATCACCAGGAGGAAGTGGTCATATTCATGGAATATATGATTCAGCTAGAGTGGAATGGACTCAATGGCAGAAGGGGAAGATATCATGGAAAATTGGAGGATATAGGGTCAGGTACCTTGAACAAAGACGCCCATTCATCCGAGCCTTTCAAAATCCTGGATGTGGTATCGAAGGCTTTGCTCACTCTGTCGTTTATCAGCTGGAGGGTTTTGGAGCTCACATTGAAAGTGGAGTTGGCGTAAGGATATACTGGCGTCAGCACAGGCATTACCTAATGCAGTAAAGACATAATTAAATTACCTCCTGTAAATGTTGAGAAATATCCAAAAAGGATTTAAAATCAGATTGGTGTAAAATAAGAAAACACAACTTGAAATAAAAAGCAAAATCCTGTTCGACTATTCCTTCTTACCTATGACATAAAAAAACGTTCTTTGAAAGTACATTTCATCTAGAGAGGCCAGGTTTGCTGACTCAGAAGTGTTGATGTATTTACTATGAGCTGTACTTTGCTTGTACTCTATGTTCATAACCCTACTCTCTCCTTCATCATGTTAGTCTTTCGCTTATGACCGATTGCAATCTAAAAAGGGACAAGCATGCTTCCAATTAACCAGCGAGCAGAGAGTTCCATTTTTTAGAAGAAATCATTTGATTTAATGGAGCGGTAAAATATTCAGTTGCTCATATATGGCGATTTAAAAAACGAGGGAATTTTTTTGCCCTGCTTAAAAACAAGGGCTATAAAAAAAAATTAAGATTATTAACTCGATTATTTCTAAGTGCACTGACCATTGATGATATTGTCATCTTTGCTAAGATACCTTATCATTCTGACCACTTTTCTTTATCTATCTTGCCTATGAACATATGTATTGTATTTGCTACATTTTACGCATTGATATAACCAAGAGTCTCAATCAGATTATCATGATCAAAAATGAAGTTAGAGGCATTACAATATTCTCAATGAGTGAAACTCGCAATTAAGAAATTCCCTCTTCCCTCTTTGGTGAATTAATTATTTTGTAATTGAGAAAAATAATTTTAAAAACTTTTTATCTTGAATCGGGGAAAAACAAGAAATGGTCTAGAAACTCGTGACTACGGATAAGGTTTCGAAAATGCTTACGTGGGACCTCTCTTGGACGTTTTTGTCCGGGTTCCAGCTGGCAGTTTGATGTGGTCCTGGTGGGGCGATGTGGTAATCTACCAAAGACACGGCATTGGGCCATTGCCATTCGCCGAAGGTCCTGAAGAATTGCTGAACCTGGTCGATAGCACGGCTCTTTGGATAGTTGATACAAACGTGAGCCACCATCACGGCCCAAGCAAACCCTCCCAAATAGCCTACGGGTGAGGGGTCGAGGCAGAGATGACATGTCTGATTGGAAGTCCTGAACTCAGGATGACTCTTGTACCTGTTGTGTTGCCGTAGACACCCTCGCCTTTAGCCCACATTTTAACGGCTCGAAGCACTCTTTGGAAGACCTCCACATTGGGCACGAGTTTGAGGATCATCTGCGTGGATCGATAGCCGTTGAGGCTCCGAAGACACTTCTGATCCAAGGTGTTAATGTCCACCTTGTCAAGAAAGTCGAGGTCGTTGGGGATCTCCGAGATGCTGAGACGGGCGAAGGTCATGTCGACCTCGACATTATTGTAGCGCATCTTCAGCACGGGAACGTAGCATTCTTCTATGGCTCGCAATTCGGTGACCTCTTCTTGGTAATATAACAGCGAGAAAAACGAACTGAAGTATTCTTGTCTGAAAAGAAGTCTTGTCAGGCATGGACCCACAATATTGCTTTAAGGGCAGATCGTTCAAATAGACAATTGCGGCAAATGCGGCCAGACATCATGGATATTTTTTCGCATGCTGCTTCAAGGGTGTTCTTGGCTAAAGCCACTGTTGATTTTAAAAAATATTTCTTCTTAAGCCAGTGAAAAACTGAAATCTGCCCTAAAACTCTACAGCACCACTCATGTACCTACATTGGCAGATCGGACACACTGGACGGATAATTGGCACGCACATTCGATTATACATGTTAAACACATAAATCCAAACAAGTACCATATTAACTTCGATTATAACGGAAACTTTAAGAACCCATGACTACAATTCACACCAATTGACTTTTGTTGTGTTTTTATGAAATGTTCATTTGATACCTAGTAATATGTTGAGGCGCAATACATAGTGCATCGATGTCGGCGCCTTGGTGGGAAATGCCCAACATATAAGATCCGTAGGCCACGACTTTGCCCCCAATTTTCTCGATATCTTGCCAATGCATACCACGGGACAACGACACGCTTTGGATCCATTGGCGAACCAAAAGATTGAGGCGGTGGATCACTTGTTTCCGCTCTTCTAGGGCCTAAAAGTAATATCAATGGCCCTGAATCAACATCGGTTCGGAGAAACCAGTCCATTTGGAAAGAATAGGAGGTCGGTTCTCACATGGTTCAGACATCTCAATTTTTCATCATTCAAGACGGCCGATCTTTGCGAGCATATCGTACGCTTTACTAATAAAATAGATCTCATACTATTTATGCTTTCACATTATTTTGAATCTGAGCAACACTTCAATTGGTGAGCCAAGAAAAGGAAAGATATATGGATGAGACATGCGCTTTATAAACAGATGTATATGGTTTACAAATGGAACGAGCTTCGTTTACTTATTTGAACAACAAAAAATGGCAATGGTTTGCGAAAAAGGAAATCCTTGAACCACTTTGATTGACATACTTTTAAAATACGAGTGCTCTATATTGCTTTTAATTAGTACAGTCACTGCTTCTTGAATTGCAATGGCACTTAGAAGAATCTTACCTTGGTCGTTTCATAACATCCGTTTGTTTGCAAGGCCTCTTCCAAGCCAGTCTCCAAGTCGGCAATCAATGGAGTAGATTTGTTTTTGTTATAAATGCGTTGCCTAGATTTTTTACTTCCTCCTCCAGCCGTCGTTACATTGTAATTATTGATGCCTTTGTGGGGCGTGGCACCAGACACCGAGGGTGAAGGCGGAGGCGTGTTCAGCGAGGATGAAGACATCGGAGCCATCATCATGGTGGTGACACGTACCTTTTCTTATAATCACTGAGGGTGTTCTAAAAATATGGCCCCTGAAATGCGATCGTTTTAATCAAGCCAAGATGGGATTGAATCAAGTTAATAATTATATCAAAATTTGTCAATGCAGCACATATTGCCAAATTGACATTCAAAATGAATACTTAGACAGCATTTTTGATTTTCTTTCTTAAAGTCTTTTTGGATGATTTAAATCCTAGGGGAAATATCCAATAAAGTAATTTCCTAAAACATTTTTATAGAGGCCTAAACAGGGAAGAAACCCCGGATAATTTTAATTTTTTTCGCCACTTTGGAGGACTGATTTTGTTGCGAACTTCTTTTCAACTCTTGAGAATGGGATCTCCAGTAGCTCAAAATAAAAGTGCTAGACACCTTATTTAGCTTTCAATTCATATACTTTTTGATCCATCAACGAATTAGAGTTGGCTGATTATTCCTCCTGCGAATATTTGGGGAAATCAGATTTGGCTGGTTTTGTAGACAAAATCACCTCACTTTAGCCAAAGAAATGAAGCACTAGAGGCTTTTTTAAAGCTCGTACCTCAGAGTTAGAGGCTTGGACGTTAAACGATATGAAACTACACTCGAAAGTCACCAAAGGGGGGAGCAAATGCTCATTCTTTGTTGAGTCGACGCCTTAAATCAGAGATACGATGCGTTTATAAAACTTGCCTCTGGTCCTAAGAATACCACAACAATGCATTATAGCCCAGAATCATGACAACTAAGGTTTGATCTAACGTCAAGGTCAAGTCGTTCAAACACTTCAATGAGAGGGCTAATAAGTATCCTTTGAAGCTCACAGCCTACTCTATGAAATACAATGTGAGATGTGTGTGTAATAGTGACAAATAAAAAGTAATACTTGGGATTGCACATCCGTCAACATGGCTCTTGCCCTAGAACATTTTCTTTTGGAAAATTACCGATGGACTTCTGAGCATTCAATACCGTCAAGAAAAGAAAAGCAATAGTTCCTCAAGTGGGTCCAAGAAATCTGATTAAAATGGCGATGTTTCAGCACCAATGAAGTCAGCGGCTCTCTTACCCTTACAGTTAAACCAGCAAAGAGCAAGGTTGAGACAAGTGACTCATTACTTACTTATAACCTAAAACATCTTGCATTATTTGTTGCCAAAGTAGCTCACTTTTCCTGTGCTCTCGGACGCAAATCATTTCCTCTGCAATAAGCCAATTTGAGAAGATATGAGAGAAATAAGGTTGGCAAGCACGTTTAGGAACTTGGTTAAAAATATAGGATTCGCCGTCTTTAGATCTATCAAAGTTATATACCTTTCCTTATCTAACCAACTCTGGTCACTTTGTTATGTTGGATGTAGTTGAACAAGATTAAAAGGTTTCAGTTTTCATCTGACCTCAGATTTCTTTCATTCAGTTAAGTTGAGCTTGATCGAATTATGTTTGTTCCAAAACGAATCAAACAAGCCCAATCATAGATTCAGAACATCATAACATTCAACGTTATGTCCGTCATACAGAGATCGATACTTTCACGTCCCCGTCAGCATCTGAGCTCGAGGCTTACCTGAAATTACATGGGTTGGGTGATGGATTTGGGTTGGGCCAGCCGTTCAATCAAAGTCGATGATCCACGATGGAAGACGACTCGGGGAGGATATTAAAACGCCTTTTTTTTATTCTTGCTTTAATCGGTTTCGGGTCAAATCGTAGAGCCACCAGCACCCGATCCCGCTTTCTAATACTATAATTTCTACCTAACTACTAATACAAGTAGTCCTCCCCAGCGGCTAGCCCCGTAGATATGAATCGGGGAATGATGC
Organism: Tigriopus californicus; assembly: GCF_007210705.1. NCBI lineage: Eukaryota > Metazoa > Arthropoda > Copepoda > Harpacticoida > Harpacticidae > Tigriopus > Tigriopus californicus. The sequence continues at coordinate 10,042,498 of NC_081442.1, forward strand.
TATAATATCGGATCGAAGAGAGGTCTAAGCGGGCCTTCCGCTTTTGAGGCTCCTGGGACCAACTTCGACCGAACTCACGGAAGGTGGTGTGCCCGTTAGTGCAACTCAGGCACCCAAATCACAACGGCAACGCTGGTGGCGGCCAAACTGAAGCCTGAACTGTGACCCCACAAATGGAGATGAGTTCTTGGCATGAGCAAGCTAGATAATACCGGTTTGACAGGACGGGGGGAGAGTGACCAGACGTGGGAGAAAAATCTAGTTCGACCGGAAACTATGGCCAAAAATCAGGGGTTTACCAGGTTTACCCTTGGTTTGGCCTCATCATAACCGTGGCGTAATCTAGGGCACCAAGAGTTGATTTGACAGTGTCATTTTTTTTGTTTTAGATAATGTACAAATAGGACATGTTCACGGGGGTCGGTGTTTACCCCTTTGCACTTGAGCGCCCCCTTTTGACTTACGCAGGGATGTGTCGAGGTTTTGGCTGTGGCATTAGTCAATAAGAAAGGTGTCGAAATAAACGGAGCTGTTACACAAAAAAACACAGAATATTGCTAGAACCGATAAAAAATAAACACAAAACGTTAAGCTCGCTTTCGCACAGAAGATCAATTGTTGGTTAAAAAAGAGGTGTCATTTTAAGTTTGACACAACCCTACATGTTCGAAAGATGGCGCTTGGGCGCAAAGGGGTGCAAAAAAAAAAAAACTGATCCTATGACCCTATCCTTTTTGGGGGGGATTTTTCACGATATTCGCAAACAAGCTGATATAACCGGGCTAGGTTTCGTATTTTTTAAGTATAACTTTAAATTTTAGAACTCAAACACTTTTAAGGCTTTAAAGGCACTCTTTTGGTCTTGAAGTGCCACTCCAAGGAATTTGGTTTTGTGGCTTAGATTTTGGGTCTTCATTTCCTCCCCTGGTATAGTTTCTTTGATTGCTCAAAGAATTAAGCTAAGTACATGACCTGGACTGTCCGTTCTAGAGCTAAAAGACGTATACGGAAATAAAAAGAGCTCAATCTGAGTGAGACCTTGATTACACTGCTTTCATGTTAGATTTAACCTTAACCCTGATTGAGCTTGATCTGAAAGCACAATGCTTTTTTCGGGGCTGTTAATTTGTTGACCTATTAGTTGTCACTATCTTTCCCATCTAAATGAAAACAATAAGAGATTGATAAGAGAAGCTCAACTTATGTTGTAATTATTCTGGAAAGCGAATTCTGATGGGTATTGGGAGGGTTTGACAAACTTTTAAAGGAGCGTAATATGTAAAAAAAAGGAAAAGCTAGAACAGGGCGAAAACTTCACAAAGAACGGAAAAAATGAAAGGAGATAAGTCGATTTTTAAGTTTCAATTTTCAAAGAATGCAATAGAGGCCACATCTAGCTCTTTAGAGCTAAATCTGGTCACATCACATCGGCCGGAACCTTTGAAAATCTCTTGGGCACCAAAATCTACCAACATAATTCTAGGTGGTGCCCATGGTGACCAGACTTAGCTCTAAAGAGCTAGATGTGGCCTCTATCGCATTCTTTGAAAATCAAAGGGCAGCTCCGTTGCAAGTGCCTGGGGGTGGTTAGGCAGTGGTCACTGAGCAATACGCAATAGCCAAAAGGGCAACACTGACGTCACATCTTTATGTCAGCTGATGTGGAATCTCTGTGTATTGTCATTCGGTTGCCACTAAGGATTATAAAACTACCAACAGGCCAAGAACCTGTATGGTCCGATGATTCCGTAGTCTCTGATGATCTGATCCAACTTCAATAGAAGAGGCCGGAGCGAGGAGAAGATGAATCCAGATTCCGGAAGTGTTGATCAATCAATGATTGAAGGGAGGTGGGAGTGTGACTACTGGATTTAGTGAGGATTGGATGACATCTGATGAGTTTGTTAACTGATTGACAATTTCAGGCCCCTTCGTACTCTTGGGTTCTGGTTTAATGTTTTCCCGTGCCAAAATGAACCACAACTAATCCATTTTTTTTCATCATAAACCATATTTGATCGAGTGAATTAAGATTTATAATGGCTAAAAATGGGCACCTTCGTTGGCATGGGTGGTGAGGATGCTCAGTGTTCAGTAAACATTTTTCTTTTTCACGCTCCATAGTCAGGATTAGAGACCCTGGTTAAAGACGCCCGAGGTTTGACAAATGGCTCCACTTCGAAAAAGTAAGCAATCAGATGAACTAAAAAGTTTCCAAACAGATTTCGAATTGATGCGCTTTATAAGAAAGAGTACTGTCATGACAAGCACCATGGAAGATTTTTTTCAAGGACATTGCGAAATTTTATTTCAAGACAAGCTGATTCATGGATGTAGTATTTTAGATTATTAAAAATAGCATTGTTCCTTTCTAAATACTTTCTGAACCCATTTTTTATAAGAATAGATTGCAAACATATTCCATTAGATTATTCAAATTAACATTATGGCATGTGAATTTCCAGAGTCTCTCAAGAAACAAGTCCCACATACTTTACAATTTCATTTGTTGAATATGGTTGTACTTTCTTTTTTGAAGTGCTTTAGTCCAAATTGACACTGGCAGCATGCGAGAAATCAGCATGACAGCTACATTTTATTGAGAAATAGAGTACTGATGCAATTCTAATTGCAAAAGACACTTTAATGCTGTAGAATGTGTTGGTTGAACTCCAGGAGAATCAAATTTGTCATAAACCATTCAAAGCTTTGCCTTTTTATGCAATGCAAACATGTTAGGTCTTTTTGGAAGTGACTGACTCCCTGTTGAGAAAGTTTCCAAACAAAGCCCATGATCGTTGGCAATTGGCAACCAATCAGATCGCTCGAATTTGATGACGCATACTCAACCTCGCGGGTCTCTGCATCCAGGGTCCCTAGTCAGGATGAGCAATTTCGGGAATCACAAAAGTGAACAAAATGGAGCACAAAGGGTTCAAAAGCAAGGACAATGCCCCAAAGGTGGTTATACAAGCAATAACTTTTAAACCCTAATTGATGTGAACTAATTTTTTAGTTATTTAACACAAAAAAGTAACCTTTGTGAATATGCATAAACATTAAATAGGAACTAACCTTTGCCGAAAACGGACAAATTGTTTCAATAATCTTTTCAATTTCCAAAATATCTATTGTAATTTGACGATTTTCATCAACCATCTTCATAAGACACAGCATTATAAGATTAAACAAAAAAATAAAAGAACATGTCAAGTGAATGGAATTCAAGGAAAGATGTGTTCCGGCGCCCTGATTTTGGGCATTTTGGGGAGGGAGAACTAAGACAAACATCAGAGTCAACCCGCACCATCCGCCCTTGAATTTTCAATAATGTAGTGATTTTGAGTGAGCTGTGCTATAAAACCCAACTAAATGAACATATTTGGAGTAATTTGGTGAGCACTATCAAATTGGCTCAATATCACAATGTCATTTGCTTAGACAAGCAGGTAAAATAAATAAACGTCAAATCTCAATGCATGCACAGTGCAGCTTGACTGGTCATGTTGTCTTCAATTTTACTCCAGTTGTTCATGAACTTGACAAGCAGTATTCATCTTAGTTGATGAGTGCATTTATCTTTTTTGAATGCTAAGAAGTGAAAGCCAAGGTTCAATCAGGGCGTTTGGTATTTGGGCAATTCTTATTGAAACTAAGCCATGAAATTTGCAATGGCTTCCCATCAAATATTCAAAGATAGTTTTTAACAAATTATACATCTATCATATATGATATATTCTTTTTTTGTTAGAATAAAATGCATCTCCTCATTGATTGACATCAAGTACAACAATGCTGAATAATCAAAGCTAAATAATTAGAATATAACACTAAGCTATCCCAGTTCTAGAACCCTTTGCGCCAATTATAATAACAATAACGATCTTTATTGGGACTCTTTGTCATGCCATGGCGTAAAAATAACTATAAAATAAAATATGATGTATATAAATTATACAGTTTGTTGATAAAACAAGAAAAATATCAAGAAGGTAAAGGCAATAAAATAGTTGATTAGAAAGTGATATCACAATGATTATGACTAGAATTGGTTCAATGAACATGAAAAAAGGGAAGAGGGTTTTCACAGACATTACAAACACAATTAGGTAAAGGTAAATGATGAAATTCTTGGTTATTGTAGAGTTGAGGATGGGCCAGATTGAACAGATCTTTTGTCAGCTCCCATCGTTGGTGGCATATGGCCGGGTCAAAGGTGCGTGACCGCCAATACTCTGAAGGGATGTCGGGCCAAGGACAATAAGGCATTGACAAGTCCTTGACCAGAAAGGATAACTTGTGTACGAACATCACCTGCGGAAAGCAATTTCCCAACACTGTTGGACACTAACCTTGTCTGCCCAATGCTGAGGGGCTTGGTTTCGCATGGGAAATGCGTACATGCATTGTGGCACGCACAGGTATCGTTTGAGGAACTTGGTGAAGGTGGCATCGGCGGATTTGAGGGCGGATTGGGCGGAGTTTGGGAGCCAAAGGTGAAGGCCGTAGACGAAATTTGGAGTGATGTAGGTCCGGAAGAGTTGAAGAACTATTGGGAGGGGAAGATTCTTGATAGGAAGTCGATTGCAGATGTATCCGACCCGGGCCCTGGCTTTGACTATTGATGATTTGAGATGGTTGGTGAAGGCGAGTTGAGTTGAGAATGTGAAATCAACATAATTAAAATTATTTACGATTTCAATCAGACTATTGTTAATATGGAAGGAGGGGGGAGGCAGACGACCTTTATGGAAAACCATGGCCTTCGTCTTGATGGTGTTGACTTGAAGGCCGCTCTCTTGGCAATAACCATGGAGTGCATTGATGGCATTTTGCAATTCCACGGCTGAATTAGCCAAGAGAACCAGGTCGTTTGCATATTGAAGATATTGGACTGGAAAATGGTTGATGGTGGAGCCTTGGTTGGTGAGGGCTGCGGGCAGGTCGGATACACTGGCAGAGGGAGGCTTTGGTGCCTGCTAAGGTGAGATAAAAAAGTTTAAAACATGCCGTTAAGAAATCTTAGTCTGGGTCTCTTAGAGGTAAATGGCAAAGGTTTCAAAGACTTATTTTGTTTTTGATACAGTTTCCAGTAAATTTTCTGAAAGATTTGCAGGTTTAAAGTTTTGTATTTCCAGACACTTTTAGGCACCTTTGGACACTCCCCATCGCTCGACGGGCAAATGCTTTATTGTGTTTTTTATTGTGTGTATTGTGCTTTATTATGGTGTTTTTTTTTGTTTCTGAGACCTGTACAAATCGGCAGCCCTCAAAAACCATAGACCATATAATGACCAGACCTCGCAGATAAACGTTATTCTCCACCGATTGGTTGGAGGTGCTCATTTTTAAATTTGTGGCAAAATGTTAAAAGGTTTAGGTAGAAACTTTAAGGGTTGTTAATATCGTGTTAGGTTAGGTTGGGTTAGGTTAGGTAAGGTTAGATTAGGTTTGATTAGGTCAGGCTAAGATTTAAAAAAGTGGCACCGCCAACTACTCGGTGGAGAATAACGTTTACCGACCTCGCACAGCGCGAGGATGAATGCGCGAACACTTGCTTTCATCAGCTGGTACATGTATTTTGGTTTACAGTGACTCATGCTTTTTCATCGGCTAACGTGAATATGTTTGTCACTGATTGCGGTCGTTGAAGACAACGATTGTAGGTCGTTACAAGGAGTTCTCTAGACATGGAGGTGGACAGTGCCCAGAGGGCAGACAACGATAGGGCAATGTGCACTAGCCCCTCAGTAGATCACAAAACGTGTGAGTTTTGTTAAAACCTTGGTATTCAGATCAATAATGTTTATCAGTGCTATATTCATTACCTTGTCTGGTGATATGTTGTTATTAAACTGGGTGAATAAGGCATGAAATACCCAGAAATGTAAAATAGACAATGGACTACACTATTCTAATGGTTAATTCCTCCCTTTTAACCACCATTCTCTTTATGGTGATTACTTGAAGCAAAATATAGCTGCTTTTGGCAGGTACGTAAGCTTTCAGCCATGGAAAATATAATCCAAGAAGTGTCATGATGTATAGTACGGGCTTAACAACTAAGAGCCCTTTTGAACAAGGAGATAAAAGTGTCTGGTGAGAAGTTTTTGTTGCAAAGCATTTGCACCTTATTGATTCCGAAGGATGGCAAACTTGAAGAATTAAGACAAAATGGTGTTGAGAGAAATGTATATGATAAATTTCAAGAAACAGGTGACTCAATGGGCTTTTTCAAATGCATTTCATATCATGGATTTCACAGGAGATCGTTGCTTCTTTCATTTAATGAACATCAGACTCCGACAAAATATGTTTATTTCGTGTCGAGCAGAAGTTGCAAAAGTTTGACGGTTCAGATGTGCGAAAGAGCTTAATCGAGGCATTGGAAAGAAAACGGGGTAGTACTCTGTAGCGGTGTTCTATTGTACTGTTTTTCCATCATGACTTTTTGTGTCAAGGTTGCAAAAGTTCAACAACCATTTTTTGAGCTCATTTCAGTTTTAGATGTGAAATGTCTATGTACTATGTACTCCAGGAGAAGCACGAATGCCAATACTCGGTAGGTATTTTAAAAGACGCTACGTATTTGGAAAATGGTTAGAACATATAATGAAATGTTGTCGGAAGATTTATAATTTGAAACGTTTTTGAAGAAAGTAAACAAAAACAAGATTTACTTTGCAACGTAACCTAATTTATGATACCTTAACTTTGTCAGGATTCTAAATCCCACACTGAATATATCTATTCTTAACATTATTTCTCGGATGATATTTTCTTTTATGCAAAATATGTACCTGGAAAGAATTGTGAAATTGCAAATAGTATGTTAAAAAACGAAAATGAAACTGATATTGCATTTGGTGAAACAACAAAGCGACAGATGGAAATTATAAAGTTTTTTATTTTTATTTATTTTTTAATTTGAGTAACCTTTGGGCTGTTATTTAAATTGCCGTAATGCTAGTTTTCTATAAATAATCTAATGTTTGAATTGACAGTCTGTTTGTGCAATATTAGAATATATAATCAACACGATATATATTGGCCAAAATGAATTCTACTTTTAGCTATCTTATAAGCCTTTGTTTTTGAGCAATATTTAAAAAAGAAATGTCTTTGTTATTTTATGCCCCAAAGTAATGAAAACGCTATTTTCAGGACGTTAAAGTATGTGGGTTGACAATACTGATACACAAATCTATCTAATAGGAAAAGCTAGTTGATCAACTTTGCTTTACAATACTAAATGAAATAGTATTTTTTGAGGGACAAGTAATGAGGATATAACTTTTGGGGCCCTTGCTTGCCGCTGTCTTGTCGTTTTATGACCATACACGTATTTGGCCCCTGGCAAATCCAAAGTGCCTTTTTAGCTTATCAAAGCGGATCAAATCCTATTCTGGTTTGTCGCTATGTTCTTTTCTGTTTTCGTCTCTTCCCCTGACAAATCTTAGTTACTGAATTATGGCCGTTTCAAGTGTCAACCATGAGAATTTATGGTTTTGAGGTCATATGACGGTGAAGTCAGGGAGGTGACCCCCAAATACATATTCTTTAATAGAATCACGAATAACTTCTGCGAATTTTCAAATGTGTCTTATTTTCAAAGGAACAATAAGTTAGTTACACAAGTGAAACTTCGTCCAAAATTTGACATTGTCTCTTTCTGCAATCATGTCAACTTTTGAAGATGCACTGAGCTGTTCAAGTTTGAGCATGCGAATATGAATGTAGGCTATTTATATCATACCTGCAATCAATTTTATATTAGGTTTTTTGATGTCAAAAAACCATCTCCAGAAAAAAATCAATTTAACGATTTTCCCCGAAATTGATCCAAGTTCATGAAAGTTATCATAAATTCCAGATACCTTGATGTAATTCTGCAGAAATTATGCATCAAATTGCAGAAAAACATTGCACGGAAAAATATATACTAAACACCGAACGTGAAAAGGAGCACACCAAATAAATGTAGAAAGTGGCGCACCAAAACAATAAATTGGCACGAGAAAGTAAGCATCCCGAAAAGTGTTTATAGCGCACAAAAGTATAAATTGGCACACTGAATCTAAAATGTACCACGAGAAGTGAGGAAAATGGCACACACAAAAAATGTAATCCACTTGAACCAAGCACACATAAAAGGGTTCAAAGCACAACAAACGTTACAGTGGCACATCAAACTGTAAAAAGGCACAACAAACAATAAAGAGGCAAACACAAAAAAATATCGTATCTATTTTTGTCAACACCGTGATTGTACTTTTTCTGAGTTATTGGAGGTTGTATGCTTTGAAAACCTGAAAATATGGCTAGATCGTCATATAAGCACCAATAAACTTAGGTTTATTGCAAAGTTTATTACAACCGCAATTAGTAAATAATGAATCGTTATTGCGACTCTTGGTCATGTCATAGCGTAAAAATGAATATAAATTTGGTTTATAAGCATTATAAAAATATTGTTAATATATAAAAGAAAAATGTCAAGAAGGTAAGGGCAATAAAATAGTTGACTAGAAATTGATATCACAATGAGTATGACTAGTTCTGTATTGTTCAATGCACATGAAAAAAGTGAAGAGGGGAATTGCAGACAGTACGAAAACAGGTGGATAGAGGCAAATAATGAAAATTTTATTTATTGCGGTAGAGTGGGTGGGTCAGCTGATTATGTTTTGAATCCACACATGGTCAGTTAGTCATCTTATCATCACCAGCCAACCAAATTTTCGGTGTGTAGGTGTTTTTGGTTGTGTAATGCTTTGCTCTTTTTGTGAAACAAAATTTTGTCCGTGTGCCTTCATAGAGTTTGATGTGCCAAAATCTAGTTACGGTGTGCTCTCTTTTGTTTGTGTATCTTTTTAACTATGCGTGTGCCATTTTATATTTCGGTGTGCTAATCAAACACTTTGTTGTGCCTATTCCCGTTTTTATCCATTTGCCACCCATTGCAAATGGAACCAATTGGTGGAAACATCTGGGGCATGTTAGTTTTTATGCAGAATTCACAAAATCTGAAGAATGAATGTTTTAGTTGGCACTAGTGATAGCGCCCTGGAACAAAATCCATTTGACAGAGAACGCAGCTGGTTGACCTCAAATACGTAGAATTGCTAATTTTCGATCTTGGCGTCTATATTCACGTACTGTATGGTCAATATCAACTGAAAACGGAATAAGTACTTATTAATTCTTTCGAAACCGATTAGGATTAAGGATGCTGAGAATAATGAGATCAAATGCAATAGAAATAGTGCCTATTTATTGAAAAGGTTGGCCTATCTGAGCTGACATATGTCAAGAATTTTTTTGAGAGGAACCGAAACTCTATATACGTACTCAAGGACCTCTAGAAATATTCATAGAATAAGAAATTGAAGCTATGTAATTTGAAAGGAACAAAAACCGAAGATCAAGAGCCGGTCTGTATCAAAATTGCGCCTAGCATACTTCACAAATATATTTTTGACCTTTTTAAAAAGCTGATCAATGAGAGGGTACATGTTTTAGAAATTCATTCTCTTACCTAATTCTTTATACTCTTCTACTTGTTTATACTTTTCACTCTAGTTGGTACGTTTTATGTATTGACATGCCCCAGAGTCGCAATAAATGATTATTAAACTTCACTTAGATTTGCTTATGCCAAAACCCCAAAACATGCATTAACATATGTATAAAAACCCGAAAAATGCAATAAATGCGAATAAACCCGTTTTATGACATCAAATGAATAATGAATATTTTGGCCGTTCTTAATGATCATGTAATCCAAGATCATTTCAGGTTACAGGGAACCTGTAATCGTTGCATCTCTCAAGCTGTCCGGGGCTTCGGTATTAGCTTGTGGGGAGAGACAACACACCAACCAACCGAAATGAAATTTTGTTTTGAACATTTTTAAGGAGTCAGCAACAGGATGTCAGATTAATCCACTTCTCTTGCGTTGTTTGGTTTCATCAAAAACAGTCATTCAAGCCACCAACTCACTAGATACCTGAATTTGAAACCTTAGATTCAGGATCATTAGAAAGAAGCGAGCCCAAAATCAATCCCTATTTCAAAAAGAGTGAAAAATATCGGGGTTAATTCTTTTCCAAGATAGCTTCGAAAAGTTTTGATAGCCTACTCCCGGTTCCAATTCGCGGTCTAGCTATCTACTACAGTCGAAACTATTTTTATTGTCACCCGTCGACATGACCATCCCAGAAGACAGGCCATATTTGCACTTCAGAATTAATTGATTATCTTTTTTAATATTTTGAATTTTTCGATCAAATATAGTTTAAATATTTGACTATTTACTAAAATGTTGTTACCCGCCTTGCGTATCAAGTTTCAAGGGAATAACCAAGCACATCTTTTTTTGCTTGATTTTGCTTGCATCAGATTAAATAAAGGTTTTGATTGATTAATGTAAACTATTGATGTTATCGTGATCAAAGAATTTCAAAGATCACAATCCCGAACATTATATACTGGTAACAAAATATGATTGCATTCATGTCTTAATGCCATTATTTGAAATTACGCTTACCTCTTCAGAATACCGATTGAAAATGGGTCCAACTAAGCCTTACCAAGCCTGTGTTCCAGATGTTCAGAACTAGCAGATCTTTCTTGAGGCAAAGAAACAATGCAGATCTTCCATTTCCGTGCAAATCCATCCCCAGGATCATCTCCTTACCTACAGTCATTGTCGCAGAAAGCGTCGTCTCTCTCAGTCCATTGAGCCCGTTTCGAAGCAGATTACATGCCCCATCGTGTCTTGGTTCATGTGATGCCAATTCTCACATTGGCATCTGAAAAGGAAAACTGCAGCAAAATGGTTCGTTCGTCCGCACATTTTTGGGAAGCTCTCAACTACATCGTCTTTCCCGCAGAGCTCTCGCATTTCTTCTTTTCACTGGATGACGACGTCGACCAACTTGGAAAAGCTCAACTTCAGTGGCTTCCTAAACTTTTATTTCCACTGAAGAGCCTCGTTGTGAGCTCCAATGGTAGAAGAATATATAAACTTTTGAGGCTACTTCCAAAGCTTCGTTGGACAGACAACCCTTGAGGCCAGGTCAGACAAATTTTGCAAGAATTTCTCATATGAGCGAAATCCAATTTGCGGTCTAGTTATGTACTACAGTCGAATCTCTTGTTCTTTTTTGGATTGAAGTTGGGTCTCGCCACGAGAAAGAAAGTTGCTGATTTCGTTTTTTCATTCATGTTGACTTAACGATCAAGGGTCGAATTGTTCTTCACGAATGCTTAGATTAGGAACAGCTCTTTGAACTTCTTTTCTTGCGTTCATTCAATGAACTCCAAGAGAACTAAATTTTAGATTGTCCTCTTTGCAAAAATTTTCAAATTTTCCCCTTGAAAAGTGTTATAAATCAGTTTTAGATTTGTTCAAGTATGTTGCCTGATAAATACTCCATCCATGGTCCATGAAATCTACGAAAAGAGATTTTCCACTTTACCAGTTGGACAACACGATGAGTAATACACTTCTCTGTAGGTCCATAAGAGAGGGCTTATTGCCAACTTGATTTATAGTTTAATCTGGAAATACCCATTTGGGAGGTCGTTATGTTGTTTGCAAAGGACTTAAACTGCTGGAGAGAGTTGGTTGTTGATTCAACCTACAAGAATCATTGCCGATCCTCAATATCTATGATAACTAGGACTGTAAAAACTTTTTTTGAGCGCCAAGTAATCAAGAAATGTTTTTGAAAGCACCAAATGATGTATTGTTTGCTGACAAAAACCTCCAAAAAATTTGAAATTAATTTAAAATTTTAAAACGTTTTCTCCGAGCCCGGCAATAACAAATTTCAAAAAGACCAAGTTGATTAAAGCTTTCAGCAGCATTAAATCCTCTTTGATCCTGTCACAACGTCTTCCCTTCTTTTGCACGGCCCAAAAATGCAAACGCTAAAATTTATTTAATTTTTATTTACTTAAAAAATAGATAACAAGATATCGAAGAGAGCGACAATTCTGTAATGATGATGGTTAAAAAAACTGCATGATTGATATTAGATACCTAGACTGTTGGAAGTTATTCGATTCATTGCATCTCTACTAGAGCTGTGCATCGGATCCTAACAGGGTCTCCAAATCCCATCCGAGGTGATTTTTTGTAATCCAAATCCGAGATTTTTTCCCAATCCGACCGAACCCGAATCCGAAATTTTTTGCTCAATCCGAATCTGAATCCAAATCCGAGAACTTTGCCCAATTCGAACGAATCCGAATCTGATTTGTTTTCTCCAAAAGTTGAATTATGTGCTTAATCAGATTAAAATCCAAAATATTTTGCAAAATCTGATTCAAGTCTGATTTTTTCACCCAATTAACATTAAAAGAACTTCTTTAACTTTAACTAAATGTGTCTTAATGCCACTTAAACGTTTTGAAATGATGTGATTGGGTGGAGTTGCCTTAGTCAAAATATAATCTTCCGGTTACAATGATGCACTTTTTTGTAACAATAATAGCATAGCATAACTTGTCTTTATGAAATATGCTTCAATTGTAATGCTCTTGAATATAATTCTGTTATCAAAGCTTGATATGCAGCGGTATTATAATTTCCTTTTTCCTAATATTGACTGTATGGACCGCAAATACCTTGATCCTTTTCTTATTATCTGAAATTTTGGGTTTCTTTATTTGTATGAGATTGCCACACAATTGTGATAGCTTCCAAGATAGTAAGGCCATTCATAGATTTTAACTTTGATGCTTTTTGATTTCCCTCGCATTTTGAGAGTTGTGAAAGAAACGATTCTCAAAACAAATTTACATTTATCTAGTTTTTTTGGCAATTTTGAACTTGAATCGGATCGGAACCCAATCCGACTTTTTCCATTCCCCAATCTGAATCCGAACGAAATGTTCAATCCCATCCGAATTCGAAAAATCGGATCCGATGCACAGCTCTAATCTCTACTAATTAAGTCAGGACATGTACTGAACTTTGGTTGATTTTGGCTTCTTTGCATCTGGTCGCTGGATGTTCCTAATATTGTCATCATTTTAATCTTAACATGTTTTCATTGTCGCAATTTTTGCAGGAAGAGAGGAAAAATGCTAACGCCATATAAGTTTCTCAATGCGGGGTCCGTAAGCAAAATCTTAACACTCAGTAGAATTTTAGTTTCCTGCTTTCTAGGATAGCTAGAGACCTATGGTTTCTTTTGTTGGAAAAAGAATAAAATCGCTCAACGATAATATTTAGTGATCTTTTTTGATAAAGTAGAACATGGAGTCTGAATTGGCAAAGAAGAATCAAATTTCCGATTCGCTCCACGCCTGAAGAGAGCTTCTGGGTCAGGAAAAAATCTGTCTTTACAATGAAGCCATTGTTCTACAGGAAAATGAAGACTTCTTCACCTGATTAGCCTCTTCTTTGTGGCTGTAGTCGGCAAGTACCTGACAGTCCTGACATGGCTTTTCAGGCCCAAGTCCTCTCTCACTGCCTTCTTGACTCAGGCCTCAGACACCTGCAGCTCATTGGAGAGGCACCTTATGCTGATTGTGGGGTCCTTATCAATTTTTACTTTGAGGTGTCCATCAAACTCCTTTGACTACTTATTGTTGGCCTTTCTGGATCTCCCTTGTCATCCAATGTTTTCCTCACGGCATAGACATTAGTTCTGGAGACTTTGATGACCTTAGATATACCTGGAATTCAGGCTCCAGCGTGGAGCAAATTGAAAATTTGATGTTTCTATGCCAATTCAGACTCCATTTTCGCTTTTATTAAAAAGATCACCCAATGTTATCGTTGAGCGAGCTTATCCTACTGAGTATTCAGATTTTGTTCACGCACTCTGTACATTATCGAAGAAAAATCCCTCCTCCAGATGGCAGTTTTCCCTCATGTATCTTACTTGATGGTTTTGAATGGTGAAAGTTTTGCAAAAACACATTTCACGTCTCAGCTTGAAGTGAACACATGAATGAAAACGTCATTTCAATGCACTGTAAGCTCCTTGAAAAGATGTAGAGCGATGATTTCATTAATAATTTAATGTTTCGACAAAAATTAACAGAACTGCGACGTCTTTGCATAATCAAGCAGTATCCATAATAGCTGTTTTATTACTAATCTAATATAAATATAGCCGGAGGAAGCAACGACATTGTTCTAGATTTTATTGAAGTTTTTTCAGAAATAGTTTGTTTACTCTCAAACTTTTTCCGTATCATAACTATGTCTTATTTGAATATTAATCATTTCTGTTTCAATTGCTCTTGTATGGTGCTTCACTTTCGAAAATATATGTTGGAAGGGCCGAGAGAGGTATGTTTTAATTTTTTCGTGTTTTCTTTGTTCAATTGTGGTTCCATGACTAGAAGAGCATTAAACACATATCGTGGCTGAGATCGCTAAAGAGGGCTGTTTATTGAATTTCTTTTGAACTTTGGTTAATCATTTGCACGAAGTAAGCGCACCTCTGATGATGAATGCTGGCTAAGCCATTTCAGTATTGATATTGTCACTAAATGTGACAATAAGTAAAGAATCCGTGAGGAAGGAACTTAAAAGAATGATAAATGACATCAATTATAATAAAATTATCATGAAATAAAAAAAAAAAATGAACTTGAAGTCTAAGTGTTGATTTGACAATTATATACAATTAGAATAACCAAAGAATTGAACTTTATATCATGCACATCAGACAAGTTATAGTCATGGAATCTCAAGCTTTGTAAAGTTGATTTGAGCTAAACTATGGCCGAGATCTTGGTCCATCCATTGACCACTTTGTGATAGATAATTTATTCGTTTGGTCACACCCTTGCATGCGATAATGCTGTGAGCAGCTTTTTCTTTGCAACACATTTGGACCTTTGCCAAGTGGAACCGAAATTGGCTGCCTCAATGATCAGATTTTAGATTGGGCAACCAACGAACTCCCTGGTCCAGAACGAGCCAATCCGAATAGCGCATAGTTTGAAGCCAATATCCAATCACTTTGACTCGGTGGAGTAGCACAGTGAACCGCTCTCGGTTTGTTGAATTAGTACTTTCCCAAATGTTGGCAAGAAATTTGCTCACACTGATGGACTCGGAAGCTTTAGATCCGAAGATGTGCTCAATTACTCGGATGAGGAAACTTGGGCGTCTGGGATGGTTTCTAAGCCTTTCCGGCCCCGGAAGTAGAGCTAACCGTCTACTTTTAAAGCGTGGACCATTAGCTTTCTGAGACAACGACGAGCCGCATTCAACCCAAGTGAACTACGAGCGTTGTTTTGACAAATGGTCCCTTTTTGAAAAGCGACTTGAAAATAGTTCACCCCAACGAGCCTTAGATTTGGGCCGTTATGAACGCATTACAAGCTTGTTCCATTCCCTCAAATGAAAAGCAAGTGTGGTCAACGTATTTTAAATGCTTCATTCCAATCTGATCCGGATTTGAGATCTTATCGATTCAGGACGTTCCAATGATACCAAGATTACATCTGCAGTGCATGTGATCTTCACGTAAATTTAATGCACCTTTGTGTCATTTTTGCAAAGCTAATGCCTTGCAAGTTATTCTGGCTCCTCCACATTCGTTGCAGTTGCCATTGGATTGTATGAAGACACTTGAGGATGCACTGACATTTATCGCATTCTTTTGAATGTTTCCTGAAGAAAATGAACGTCAAGGCCTACAGTCACAAGCTTTGACTGCGATTCGGTTCCAACGAGGACACTTGTTTCCACATAATGTGTGTAAGTGATATTCCTATGCCAAGAAAGGCCAAACTTACCATACATATGTAAAGAACCTTCAACATTTTCGAGGGCCAGAGGCAAAAAGTAAGAAGCTATTGAAGTTTTTGCTCCGCACTCTGAACATCGAGAACAAAAGCTGTTTTAAGATTGAACGATGAAAGAAGATTGCGCAGCGCATTCAAATATCGGTAAAGCCAACCTGGCCACTGTACCAAAAATAGGAGGTAAATATTCGATTTAGTATGGGCTGATTATGCAGTTTCAAATTGCTTTGTTGCTATGTTTTATTGATTCGCTCTTGGAATGAAAATATCGTAGTGAGATCATGGGGAGTCTCGGAAGTCCTTAGAGAAATCTAAATTCTGCGAAGTAAAAAGGTTAGTTGCATGCAACTAAAAGTGCAGTTTTGACCCATTGCTTTTGCCCTTTCTTACGAAAAATGCACTCCTAAAAACAGACGGTTCATTGCTGCACTTTGCCTTCAGAGCAATTGTTACTCTGAACGACCAAACTTTGTGTTCAATAAACCAAGGATCATCAAGACTAACATTTTCTGTTCTAAGTTCTTTGTCAAACTTGGTCACTCTATTCATGGCGTCTGAACT
Organism: Tigriopus californicus; assembly: GCF_007210705.1. NCBI lineage: Eukaryota > Metazoa > Arthropoda > Copepoda > Harpacticoida > Harpacticidae > Tigriopus > Tigriopus californicus. The sequence continues at coordinate 10,058,842 of NC_081442.1, forward strand.
AAGACATGCAAAAATGCATTTTCAACGGGGCTTTGAGATGTCATTTCTGTAATGAGGAGAGTAATACCACGTCTTTCCCAGCTCATTGGAACCATCGTCACCTTAAGAGCCTGCACTAAAACTTTCGTATTTATACCATAAAACATGGTAATACCATGGAGAATCTGAAATCCCTTCCATGCTTCACTTCCAAAAACAAAAACAGATGTGTTTGGTAAGATTTGTACTTGCTTGAGAGCGTCCTTTTATCTCATTCGAGGGGCCAGAAAAATTGAAACGAAAACATTCGTGGAACATTTATCTGAAAAGGAACGGAAAACGACGAGAGGCAAAAAGTTTTTAGTTGTCCTTGTCCCCAATTTTGCTAAAGTTTGGGTGAAAAGGAGATGTATGGAAAAGCCTCTCTAAATCTAAGGTCGCACTTGCTAGGTCCTTAGGCCTTCCACCTTTCACACGGAGTTCGGTCAAAGGCACGGAAGACCTTCAGTAGCCAGCTTACCACGCCTTTGATTGAATCTCAAGCCTCAAATCTGCACTATTTTCCGTAGTTACTTGTAACGTAACCAAGCAATTGAAAAGGGGGAAGGTTCCAGCAGGACGTTTTACAAAATCTCTCTTGGTTTACTTTCATATCCCGCAATATGCATAGAGCACACCCAATGATCCTCGAGAAATGAAAATCACCAACAGGGTGAGGCTCAACCCGTGTTCCCCCCCGGACCTTAGCCTCGAAAAACCCTATGTACGTCTTTGTCAAGACCATAACTCTTGTTCATCTGATGTGTCTCGTCATCCACTCGTATTCCTTCGTTCTGTATGAAAAAATGTAAGAACTTGGAACAAAAAATGAAATCCAAATTTTACAGCCTGGCTCATGAATTAGTCAAAAAGGTTTTGAACACATAGCAGCAGTGTTACCTGAGCTACTCGTTTCCTGTTTCCTTCGTGAATAATGAAAAGTTATGAGAAAACCCCATGCGTCAGTCGACAAACCCAAATCTGGGAATCAAGTTGATCCCTGGACTTTCTTATGAAAAATGAACCTATAAAGGATGGAATTTCCACGAGAATAAGTCCGGGATACGATCAATATTGATGGATGATAGGTCTATTTCAAGAAAGTCAGAGGACTAGAAAATGCGATATTTTTGGCGGGTGGGATGTAGTTGGAGATCAAGGTGCAGTAAGCACCCGATCAAAGAACTTTTTCTACCTCTTCAGGTAAATCTTCAGAGGAACCATTGGTAAATAAATTGAGATCCGTCGTCTCTCATTTCCACTCTCATGTAAGCGAGAGGAGAGGTCGTGCAGGAATGTATATATGAATGTATGTATACAAGCATGAATGCCCACAACTTTGTAGAGAGCAGCTCTTTGTTCTCTGGCGAAGGTCCCTTTCCAATTTGGCAGTGGATGGAGTAGGAGTATGAGGATTTGATTGCTTTCGCCTTGAGACTGCGTCGTGTATGTGTACGTAAGTAATCAAAGCAGTTTTTTTTCGATCCGTTAGATGCCAGATAATTCATTATCACTCTTCTGGGCTCTGGTGGGAGATCGAGGGTTCAGGGTGGCCCATACGAGTTCCATCCTTCGCTCCTGATGCCTCGCACGGTATGTACGTAGATGGATGGGAGAAAGTGTGTAAAAGACCATCTTGAATAATGAGACCTCCCTTGTCTCCGAGGATCGCTCTTCTCATTAATGGGATCGGCCTCTTGTTCTTTTAGCTTATTTTTGTTTTGGGACACGCTGTCCCGGCCAAGTGACGAGGACATGGAGGAAGTGTTTGTGAATACCAGAAGAGGAAACTTTGGTATTTTCATTTTTGTCGGTCCTTCACTGACAAGACTGTCTTTGTATGGTAATTTCGGATTCCTGTTTGTCTTGCCTATTCCCACATAGTGGTCCCATTATTCGACCAGATCCCCACACACCAAGTAAATATGCGCCACTTGGAGACGGTGTGTTTGGTCCAATGTCGGTTCCCTGGAATGGTATGATTAATATTTTATTTAGCCGGACCATTGGAGAATCGTGACTTGGTTAACGATATGCTTCGCCTCAAATCCTGAGCAGTCTGCCTCCGTCAGAGCACTTCACTTCCAGGGTCACCGTCCTCGTGATAACCTTCATCTGGACTTTCACTCACGCTCTGTTGTCCGCCTCCGGGTTGATTAGCCGCCCTCTGCAATGCGGGATTTGGAGCTCGTGGCGGAAGTTGAGGAGTGGTTCTCGGGGGTGGGGCCGGTTTGGGAGGTCTCTCAGGTTTATCATCTGATGAGATACCAACCATCACTCCTGCTCCATTCAAGTTCATGGGTGCTGTGATCGTCCCCAACGGAGCCCCATGTGGTAGGGGTGGAAGTGGCATTGGTTTCATAGTAAACTGGGATGGAGAAGTAATCGGGCATGGTTGAGGTTGAGCCACGACAATTCCGGAGACTGGAATCGAGTCGAACTCTTGCTTTTTCTGTTTCTTCTTGGCTAGTTCGGGGTTGTCTTGGCGTAATACCCAAACATCCTTGTCAAAGCACCTCGCCTTTGTTGCATCTGTTTCAACTTCGACCGGATCCTCCTCGTCGTGAGTCTCAGAAGGGCTGTCAGCGTCACTAACTCCGGTAAACATGACATGTTTGCCTTTCCCAGGAGAACAGCCAATCTTTTTGACATTGGCTTTTCGACTGTCAATGGAGCACGCTCGGCCCAAGGACTTCTGCTTTAGTCCACCTGGTCGGCGATGAAGTTGGCTTTGTTGGTGGAAAGGAGACACGTGGGAGGATTGTGAGCCCATCTCGTCTTGTGCCAAGTCTGGTGCGCTATCTGGCCTTCGTATGCTTTTATCTGCAAATGTAAGATCAACTTTCACCGCTCCAGAACCCTTGCGGAGGTGATTGGAATGCTGATGGTTAGCCTCAGGGGTCCGATGGCGCCTAACTCCATTCAAGGCTAACTGTATTTGATCCAGATGAGCATCTTGAGACGGATACTGCATGGGGTAATTGAGATAAGCTGGATGGTAGTTGGAGGCCATGTTGCTAGGAAGAGTATTGAACCCATTGACCGCTTTAGCTGCAGCCTTATTGGCGGCAGCAGTGATATCGGCAGCAGATGTTACCCATTGCTGAAGATCATCAAGGCTTGAGGACCGCGAACTCGCCAAATTGGCATCCTTAAAATGTACACCTTTTGTCGAATCATCGTCAAGTAGTGCATCTGGCGGTGGAGGCAAATCTGGGAACAGATACTCATCGTTGGCTATATGAGATGCCTGTTCTGACACCGGTTTTTGGTAGCGAGGCTGTGGAACGAGGTCCTTGAACTTGGGCATTACCGCACATGTCTTGTAATTCAATCGCTCGAGTTGAGCCTTTGATGCCTGAGGTGGAGGACCACTAAGGCTCGATTTCCTGACAGAACTCGATTTTGGCCCGTGTGTGAGGGACTGTCGATTGACTATAAGACTCACACCAGAGGCCATTGAAGATGACGGTGGTGGTGGACCGTTGGTCGGAGATGATCCGAAGTCGAGGATATTGGAACCTAGCTTCCCATTACTCAAGAAGGGCTGTGAAGAGTGCCGAATAGAATCTTTTTCAAGTTTGCCTGGAGTAAACACTTGGTTGGGCTTGAAGTGGTCTTCAGGCCCACGCCAGGCCTTCTGTCCAATTTGATTAAGGTGTTGCTGAGAGGCCCGAGATATGGTAACGTAATGAGGTGCAGCGGAGTCTAGTCTCCATCGCTGATCGCCCGCCATTGACAGCGTTGAAGACCGTCGAGTTAGTTGATGCCGTCGATTGGATCGCTTGTTGACTCGATCTGCCTCACCATCACTTAATGCGCCGCTTTTGAGGTCGTCCATTGAACTGGAGGACTGCAATCGGTCGTAATTTGAAGGGAACGAATGAAAACCTGCGAAATGATCACCTGGATGAGCCTGGGCTTGAGGGTGGATGACGGATTGAACCGGCTGATCTCGCCAGCCAGTCCCAGACAAAACATCCGGGAATTGCGTCTGATGGAAGTACATGGCAGAAGCAGGCCGTTGGTAGGGCTCATTGGGCAGCATGTTCAAGTTTTTGGCAATCAAATTGGAACTAGGTCGACCACTTGGATCTGGTCCAGGGAGTGTACTGGAGGTCGGGTGGGGAGGATAGAAACCTGGATAAGCCTGAGCCATGCCCGGATGAAAGTGAAAATGGTGCCAATTTGATTCCCCACAACAAGGGCACAATGGAAGCCCAGTGGAACCGTCGATCATAATCCCGTGCTTGCCATTGGGTGATCCCATCTTCGCACCTGTCGGTGGTGGTGGGTTCCGGTAGGTTGGCGGCATCATCGGCCGCAATTGAGGCCAATGTGGATGAGGGACCCCAGGCATCAGCCCATTTGGCACTGCTGTGTATGGGTGCCTCCAATTTATGGGCTGACCAAACGGAATCATCCCGTTCTGGTTCATGGCCCGAGGGTACGGATAGAAATGATGAGCAGCCATGGGTTGCAGTTGGTTGTGGATGAGATTGGTCTTAATATTGGTCTTTCCACCACTGCCAAAGTCGTCGTCCGATGACGAAAGCCCGTTATCACTCAATTTGGTATTGCTCGTCTCCAGCAAGGATTTTGATTCCGCGGTCGTGGTCTTCATCGTGGAGTTGGACACACTTCGAACGGCCTTCGTCAGTTCCATCTCACCGGGTACGATAAAATCTACCGTGGATCGCTCCATGAACGATCCGGAATTGCTATCACAGTGAATCCCCATTGCTCTAGCCGCTCTTCTTCGTTTGTGTCGGGATCGGCATTGAAGAATGAGGTAGAGGATCAAGATGATGATTATCGTCAAAACTATGACCACGGCAGCTCCAAAGCCCAAAATGTATTCCACCTGAAATACAAAGGGAAAAAACACTTGAATTCATTACATCTTTCTTTCCTTCATTACGTATGCACAAATTCGGCCAAGAGCCGAAGGCAGTTTTTTATATCTTTTTCGTTCTTTGGCTCTCTTGGATTAGACCGCTCTAACTTTAGGCCTTCTTTATCCGGAACCCACAGGCCAATTTGTTTCGTCAGGCCTCGCTCTGCTATACTGCTATCCTCTTTCATTTTGTATGCCTTTGTTTCAATTGGAGAGCGACAAAAAACTAAATCCCAATTTCATGGAAAAATCCTCCCACCAAAATATTGGGAGAAAAAAGCTCAGCGGTCTCCTTTTCATTTCCTTTCACTTCAACCGAAAAAAGTTCTAACCTTCAGCGTGGATTCGGAACAATTTGCCTACGAGGAGGATTGTGGGAACGTCTTTCTTCAAATTGAATCCCGGATTATTTGCTACTTTCTCTTTTCTTGTGTTTGCAAACTCTACCTTCTTCTTTTCTTTGGCAGATGGCTTGCATTTTAAATTTGAATGAATTAAAGCCGTGTGTGTTACATGTTTCGGGTTTGGAATTCCGCACAAGCTCGCACCAAACCCACTTATGCATATTTGCAGAGTCTCACACAAAACGAAGAGACATGTGGAGAGTCATGCACATCCAGAACCACGTTGGGTTTTGTTTCTGCCTCTCCCTTAGAAAATATTTTCGAGTCCATCTCTTCCGCAAGATCCTGGTCTTTTGGACACTTCAAAGCTGAGCAGTGAAAGAAAAGACTTTCGACCGTTTCTCTTCGAGCGGACAAGACATATCTCATCCCAAATGACCGTTCTTGAATCGACCACGTGGTTCTTGGAATTCATGGAAATGTCACTCGCTTTTGAGTACATTGGGCCTTGAAATGTCTATGGAAATAGGGACATTGAAATTCTGTGAAAGGACAACCAACTTTGGTCATGACGTGAGTAGAGAGAAAGAAAGAAAAAAAAGCGATTCACAAGTTAACAGTCGATGCTCAAGGTCAGAAAACGCAAGTCACTTTTTCCCCTGGCTAAAAAACTTGCGAGAGCTGTGGGGTTCTCGAAGAAAAATTTCACGATGCACGAACCATCGTTCCATGGTAAAGAAGGAAAAGCACGTTCTACATGCTCGGTATTTGGGTCCTTAAGAGCATTCCTCTGTCTTTTCCAGCATTTTCGGGGACGCACTTTGAGCGTGTCCAAAAATCAGTTGCAGGGGACACAAGTGTGGAGAATTAAGAACTCTATGATTGGAACAATGTGTCTTTGAGCACTCAAGGCAATGCTTATATGGCTGTGGGGGAGAGTCTGGTGCCTGGGATGCATGGAGTTATGTGGCCAGATTATTGGATATGGAAATATGCAGGAGTTTGGTTTTCTCAAAGATACTACACAAATGACAAAAAAGGCATTCTTTTCGTGCTTGCGTCATTTTTCCGAATGTCTCAAAGAAAGGTGGTTAAGGTAAAATAGGAAAGGGTTTCATTCACTTTACTGTTGAAGGTTAATGAATGAGAGGATAGGTGCAATATTTGCTTTACAGGTTGTTTTCCTTTTTCTCTTACAATATCCTAACCAAAAGTTTCTTCAGCTTTTATATACAAACATTGTTTGTCCTCGTGAAAACGCCTCGAGAGCCACTCCCAATAATATCCTTGTTTTTGTTTCTAATGCTCTACGTGAGAAAGGTCACCAAACGTGTTTGTTTTGACGGTTAGGCTTGGACGGACAATAGCAGATCAAACGCAATATTCTGTGAGCATAATAAAACAAAAGACACTTTCCGGTTGGCATCATTTCCACATTTCACATCTATTGCCATCCACAAATCAAACTTGTGCAAATTTGGCGCAATTTCGGAACAAAATTGGTATCACCTTTTATTCAGTATGGACAAGATAAAAATAGGCTAACAAATTTATGTTTTCACTTGTTTTAGCATTAGACCTGCACTATTGAGGCATTCAAAAAAGTGAAAGAACGGTAGACTTTTTCTTGGATTCATGTACTGAGTTCGACATGGGGATCCACATTATTAGCCTGACGAAAAAAGGGAGAATACACACCTTGTGTTTCTTGGACTTGTTCAGGAACCCCTGGCTTTCCTGTCTTTTTACATTTGGTATGGAACTTGTCGCTTTGGATTCAAAACTGAAACGTTATATAACTTGCAGCTCTCAATGCGATCAGCCGAATAAGACCAAGGAGCTTGGAGGAATAAGATCAATGGTAAAAAAGTATCCGACCAAACCACAGTCAATAACAGAAATGATAATAAATTTTGGCTTCTGTTCGCAGTCCACATCTCTAGAAGTCCGTGGACAAGTACATGTTTGTACTTTTGAGTTCGTCCCACGTTCAAATCTTGAAATATTGGTCAATGATCATGGCAACTAAATCATTGTTACGGAAGGCCGAAAAACTAATTTATTAACACATGCCATGCCCACCAATAAATCCGTATTGATGAATGAATAACGGTAAAAGGAGGCATGTCTTTTACTAATGATTAGTACTGAACACATGTGTTCTTCTGATTCAATTTCCATAATATGATAGTTATGACCTGCTGTATGTTACTCATGATATAATTCAAATACCACAAAGAAGCTTGCACTCGGTTAGTCAGAGATCGAACTAAGGGTAGCATAATGGAAATTGAATGCTCTACTAATAAACTACCAATGCTAGCCTTTTTATGTACCTACTGCTATTGAATTAGCCTTAAATAAAATATAAAAAAATATATATCATCGGGTTCAAATTTAGGATGCCATATAATTTTGTCTTCTCGTTTGTTGATCTTTTTACAATCACTGATGTGGATCGTATTCTTATCGTGAATAGTTGATTTTGTTCCAGTGCCAATATTTTCCTTAATCTTAATCCCGTTGGTGCTTTTTATTAATACTCTCCCGTCAGAGGCTCCGCTGATCTTGTTCTGTCGTTCAAACTTGATTGTTTTATGGCAAGGAAAGCAGAGGGAAAACGCTCTCCGCGGAGAGAATTTCATGGTCTCTATTGATCTTAAAAAAGAATTGATTCTATTACACAAGCCAAATACAAAAAAGACCCGTTATTGGACCTATTCAGCGACAAATACTGATTCTAGAGACCCCATGAATACCATTAAACCTTATGAATCTACTTAACATATTATTTTTTGGAAGATTCAAGATAACCTTTTTTCTTCCCTTTTTGGCAACTTTTACTAAGTGTTGATTATTGAACCTTTTTGGCGTATTTTTCTACCCTTTTCTGGGAAGAGGTCTTTTAGGTAAAAAGAGGTCTATTAGTAAAGACTATTCATGGATCAATTTTCACCCGTAGTGGACATCTTTTGAAATTAGCATGTTGTATTGGTACGATTTTGGTTTCTTGGCCGCCATTTAGATTAAAAAAGAATGGCTCGAGAAATTCTTTTTTTTGCGTAAACAAAAAACAAAGGCATGCAGATGGTTCCTGATCCTCCATTTTGCTAATGGAAGTCACTTTCGACTTGGGTTCCAAAATTCCAAAAACGGGTTGTTCCTTTCCATGTGCACAATAGCATACTTCAGAGTGATGGTGATACCGACACAAAGAGAGAGAAAACTTTGGTTCATAAAAAACAAGCTCGGTTTATTTTGGACCTCAGTTGAACCCAACAACACAACTTTTTAACGTTGCTATGGCCGTGTTAATGTGGAACAATTCCAAGCAACTGTCTGGGTGTTCTAAGGACAAACTGGTACGAACTTCAGTGAGAGAACCATCAACAACAGATTGGACATGGAAAACAAGGGATAAGAGAGCTATAGTACTGACCACGAGGCCCATTATTTTCTTCGCGTGAAATCGCTTGAAAAGACGTCAAGGAAGACCCTTCTAGTTTGGGAGAAGAGCCTTTTTGCCGGAGAATTTGCATACAGAAAGCTTCAGCTCACTTGCATTTGGAGGGTTGTCAGGAGAGGGCTTTGAATGACATTCTAATAATCCAACGAATATCAAGTCAAGGACAGTTAGACTTCTTTCAAGCGAGTCGTCAAAAACCGTCACTAAGGGAGGATATGTCAAATCAAGAATTTGCAAGGACAGGTGAGAGATGAAGGCAGGAAAAGAAGCTGGAAATTGAGGCTTGAAATGATCGTGTTACGAAAGAGTCGCAAGAATTTCTCATTCGGCTTCTTTTGGTTACTGCCAAATTTGACAAACCGCTTTTGTTAATTGTAAATTGACGAGTAAATTGAAAGATTTGATACAAAAATGAATGAATTATTTTGAATTGGAATTCGCTATCCTATCTTTCATTTTTCTATAACTATGTATAAACCTGGTTTAAGACACTTCGCTCTTTGGATATATTTTTAAATGGCATATGATACTTGTCAAATTTTCTTCAAGGTATTAGGGGTTAAAGGCTTAAAAAACTCCTTTTGACAACGAGAGCTAAAAACCCGAAGGAAGAAATCTGTCTCTACGAAGGTTACACGGACTTTGGAACAAATTTCTGAAACAGTATGTCAAAATAATGTACAAAAAATTACCTGGCATTTTCTAGCGTTGCGTCGATTTCAAGTTCAAAATGTTGGGGTGTTTCTGAACGAACTTTTAAATACACTTTGTTTCCTCCTGAGATTTTTGGGACATTGAAGCAGGAAAGGAAGATGACGTCACCTTCAAATTTTGAGAGGTCAATCGTACTTTTGAAGCTTAACAGTTCTTTATCAAGGGATCAAATAAGAGTTCCAATTCATTTATTCATTAAGCAAATGGTACATGTGGCATTGTAATTTACATGTTCAAAATGAAATTTTCGGGACTAAAAAGTGCTGTTTTTGACTTAGTTTTTTTTTTTTTTATTTTTTTTTTTTTACAAAAGACTTTTTTGAAACCTTTGAAAAGTTTCTTGTCTTCTAGTACCTCTACTGTATTGAAAAGTACCTCAGTGACCTCCCAAAATTTGTTCTCAAATCATCAGACAGCTGCTTCTTACAGGACCCAATACATAAATGGTTACTGGAACAATGATACAAAATGATAGAAAATGTCAAGTTATGTGATCGTCTTGTTTAGGCACGTAATCCCTCGTCTACACGCTAGGTAACTGTGATACACAATATGTAAGTCATGTCAAATATTGTGGAATTGAAATAGCTAGCTCTGTCTGGAACAGCAGAGCTTTGTTTGCATTGAGATTCAACTCAAAGCTTTAAAAACTGGTATTCTGAGGCCATCACAAACATACTCTTTCGGGCATGTCAAATCTAATGAACAAAGCCGGCAGGTGGTTATTTATAGTCCATGAAGTTACTTTAGTATTCATTTTTCGAACATCTTTTTCTGTCTCAACACTACTACTGCCTATATGATTTGCACTCCACGATCTAACCCATGATTTCAAGGGTCTATCAAAACCCGATGATGAAATCCCGATGCATTTCGAGCCTCTTTTGGGTGAGATTTATTCCCCTTTTCCAGCCCTCTCTCCGCCTTCTTTGGTGAGCTTTTATATATGGGTTGCATTTATCTCAGCTTCACAGGAAATGCATCATGTGTTTGAGGCCAGAATATTGAATTGGTCTTCTGACCAGAAAGGATGGTCGTCAGTCTTATATCAATTCGGCTCAAGGTAAAACAAACCCATATCAGAACCCAAGCAGATCAGGGTTGGCTCAAAGCCATTGACCGAATATTTCAAGGGAAGAGAAATTAACCAGTCATAATTCTACATCATCCAAAAAGTAGACGAAAAAAAAAAACAATTTTAGCCCTGGAAATTGGACATATTATGCAATTTCATCAAATCAGTAATTCGGTATTTTGGGCACTACCCGGAGGATAATCTGATTTTGCCGTCCCTGGCTCAGAATGAGGAATGAGCATGGCGCCCATTGCCCCTCCCTCCCCCCCCCCCCCCCCCCACACACACACACACATACACAAAAAAAAGAGAGATGATCTACTATCAGGTCGGCAGTGCCCGCTCAAAGGATATGATAGTCATCCTCTTTTCCTCATTTTTTTAGAGATAGAGAGGCATGTTTGTCGTCTTGAGATCACTTGTGGACCCTCTCAATGTTCCCTTGAGGCTGAATGACTGATGATGACCATGCTACAGTATTTAATGGCTAAAAAAGGGCGTCAAGGACCACGTCGTAAATTTCCCTTTCAAGGAAAGCCAGACTTTAGTGAGAGTCTAAGGAAATGTGTCCATTTAGGGACTTTGTTCCACACTTGGCTCTTGTGATCCGTTAATATGTATAATCTTGGAGAAATGAAGTCTTTCCAGCCAGTTCTAGCTTTGAGTAGGGATATGAACATCAGGTTTCTCATGAAGATTATTTTAATCATTTTACAGACTACTGGTGACTTGAAACTGAAGATAAGATGTACCTTTCAAAAGAAGAAAAAAAAACTGGGGAGCGCGTACTACACTAGGGAAGGTGATGGACAGTCGACATGACGGATTTTACATACCGGTTCTAGCCAGATATCCAGTGAATTTTGAAGTTGTCTGCTATGGGGAACTTCTCTGTTTTCGAAACAATGATATTAAAATGGTGAATTGTCAACCTTATCTTTTGGAGTATGTTTGTTATACTATAAAACGAAGGCAATAACTTTTTCCCAAGGTTACTAATGGATCAATTTTGTTGTTATGAGCTAAAACTGACGTTTAAGTCCTTCACTCAGGTATATGCTTTTCCTCATAAATGAAGATTAACCCCGAATAATACCAATAGGTATGGCTCGTTCAATAACCTAAACCTAAACAATACCTTTATCATGCTGTCGTCTTCTTGGTCTTGCTTGTCACTCCCAGAGGCTTCTTTTTCTTTGGCCTTGGACGTCTTCTCCTCCAAAGCCGCTTTGTTCTCACCAGGAGCGCTCAAAGAAGGCTGGGATTCCACGCCTCTCACGTGGATGGTAAAGTTGACGGAGGCCACGCCCGCTGGATTCTGGGCCGAGCAGAAGAACGATCCGTGGTCTTCAGGCCTGACCTCCAAGATCAGGAACTCGGACGTGAGCTGTAAAGGGAGAAGAGAAATGGTCGGATTATTCTCTGAGGAATAAGACGTATCCCATTTTCTCAGCAGCCATCAAGGTCAATTGGGTATTATTCATCGCTTCAAGACCAATACAAAAGACTTATCAATATTACATTTTAGGACCCGACATATTGGGACCTGACAGATCTGAGGTGAATGAGGAAAATGTGCAGATCCCGACATGGGTGCCAGTCCATAAAAGACATTTACAAGAAAAGACTCGATATGCTCATCCCCGTCGAAGATCCATTGCATAGGCCTAGGCTTGGCAGAGGGGGAGGGTGCGTGCTTTACGTCAATTCGTTCGCTTCAATTCAAGTGGAACATCCTTTCTATTGGAGAGAGCACTTTCTTAAATTGGCACTTTCCTTAGGTTGTGGCACACTTGGTTCATGGGGGAGAGAGGATAAAAGAAAATCTCCAAGGTAAAGTGCCCATTGGACCGAGCTTGTAGTATGTGTTGCAAGCGCGCACAGGGTGTTCCAATGTCTTCCTTGGTTGTTCCACTCTACCTCTCTTAGCGGGATCAAGGACATTGACACTCGTACAAGTAGGCTTTCCCTAAAAACGTATTCCTCATCCAGGCTGAAGAGTGATGTCACGACAAGGCCGACTGAATGAACCCAAAAACCAGCGAGAGAGGGAGGAGGAGATTGGGAACTAGTTGGTACATAAATAATTCATGGCCTTTGAAGGTTTGAGAGATGTCGTGGAAGAACAATACCGATCGAGAATTGATCCTCAATCCACTTTATCTGTTTGTCCACGTTGTCCTTGCTCAAGCAGCTTGAAAACTACTAAGCGACATATAATTGGTACGTTTTCAATAACAGATTTTCAAAGTTGTTATTAATTCGTCACTCAAAAAATAAATCACTTCTCTAAGTCGTGATTGGATGAAAAACATTGTCATCTCAAGGGGAATAATTACTAGAGGTAAGAAATAGCCCTTTCTTTCAATAAATTCACAACTTTCGACTTGTAATCTTATTCTTCCAGTCTTAGGATCGTTCATGCTCTCGCAACTAAAATTGAAGTCAGTCTTCCATGTTTCAAGGCTGATTGATGTAAAGCTCAAAACTTGTTGGCCATCAAATCCATCAAACATGTAAAAACCGGCGACATGCCCTCACGTTCTTGTTCCATTGTGAGCTCAAACCCAAGCCCTCATATCTATGTACATAGTAAAGGCCTTAAATCTAAAATTGCAATAGCAAATGCAGCTCCGTTTTGAATCAATATGTAACAGCATTTTAATTTCCATTTAACAGGAGCTTTTGCGCGTTTCGAGATGGCATTTAAGTATTTCCAAACGCATTTGATGTCCGTATCGTGTTAATATATATGAGATCCATTCAGCTTTGGATGGTTTCTTCAATTTTGGCATGATTTCAAGTGTTCATTAGCAAATTAAGCTTTAACCAAATTCAACAGAAAAACAAAATGAAACATATTTCTGATTCAAGCGCCCTTTTTAGGCTAATTACATCGGTTTTCGTCCTCTAGGAGTCATGAGAGAAATATTGAATGTTAAGTGGCGACAACTGTCGCTATCTGTACTGAATGCTCTGTACGTGTTCATTAGCTGGGCTGCGTGCAAACACTACATAGTGTCTCCAAACCATTCGAATGTCCATTTACCAAATTACCCAGATGCATTCTTGTCTGCTTCGTGATCTAGGAACGGCTAAGCCAGCCTTAGAGATAGGGGATAATCTTTATGGGAGTGGTGCATGCCAGATTAACCACTGGATTCAAGGAGGACCATAGCGTTTTTATCTCGTTTCCTGCGCATTACCGCGAGAAATCCGATTCTCGAGTGCCTTCCTTCATTTGAAAAGCAAATAAAGGGATAAAACCAGGACCCAAGGGTGAGAGCAAATTGGGATACGAGGAGAAAGCTGCGAGAAGCCTTAATTCTGAGATTTGAGCTCTTTTCATTTCTCACTCTTTTGGATCTCAAATCATGTGGGTGTACAACGGCATACGAAATATTCATTGAGCTTACTTTTAAAAAAATACCATATTTTCCGAAGAGTGAAAATATCCGAGAAACCAAGAGACTTTTGGAAAATGATCCCGTTGGATAGGCTTTGAATGGCAAAGCAATTTCTCAAACGGACACCCAGTCGTGAAAGAACGACAAAGGACTCAATTTATTGTAGCTTTAAAGAGATCAGACGGGAAAAATCTTTCCCCATGCCTTTGATACGACGTACCATAAAGAGAAGAAGAGAAGAGACGAGTTCTGATCTTGTCATAACATTTGGATGTCCTTCTTTCCCGTTTTGTCATTAGTTCCCTTTTGATCGGAACACTCCTCTCTCTCTCTCTCTCAAGATCCTTTCTATTGATCTATTAAGACCTTGAGGCACCAGATGTCCTCAGATATCCTAAGGGCTTCTCTCTTTTTCTTCTCTTCGAGCACGATCCGAGTTAAGCAACAGCTTTCATAAACATGGAGGAACAAGATGGCACACCAAGGACTGAAGTGGGACTGCCCAAGAAATTGACAGATCCTCAAAAGGCGGACGTTCGTTATATTTGTGGAACAATGTAAGGGCACTTTTGTTAACATCATATTTTTAGACTAAGTGATCACTACACTTTGCCAGATTTAAGAACACATTATCTTTAGCTTTTGAAGTATTAAAATGCTCGAGTTCTTGAAACTAAAAAAAAATATTTCTTGTGACACACCATGAACGACAATCATGATGTGTCTAATGGGTTACTGGCGACACTAATTTAGAGCAAGATTTCGAAAACGTTTGACAAATAGAACTGAAACATAATGCAAATCAAAATGTACCAATCGACCCTACTGGAGGCGAGATCACAAATGTTCTGACGTACAGAATGTAAGCAATTTGTTGTGTGTTTTAGATAGGCTTATTGTAATGCCTTCACATTTTCCATCATATTGGCAGAGGAAAGTGTTGCATCGACTCTGAGTTCTTTAAATACACCAGAATATTGTCAAAAATAACCCCGAAAGCTCATGAAAGAACATTCTCTGTGCAACAAAGAAGGTCGCAAGGTCGATCAAAAAATCGAGCAAAAATTGTGAAAATATCCCTTGTGCAGTGTGTAAATGACCTTGAGATCCTAACATTATGCAAATGAGTGTGTTGCAAATGCATTTAATTTGAGAAATGGTCATATAGAACTACCCAACTACTTTGTTGACGTCGAAATTTGGTCGCTTCACAATCTCGCTTTGGGATGCAAACTTGAGATGTCGGGTCGACTTGAATCTTAAGGTCACTTGCAGTGAGCCCAAGCGTTTTATCTTTTATGAGACAAGTCAGCTCTTGAATACATTTGCAACTTAAATCTGGACCTTCACAACATCTAAGCCTGAGTTGGTTTAGGATGAAAATGCTTTTGACATCTCTTTCGTCGAGGGATTGGATTCAGCACAACAAACCAATCAATCAAGCTTCTCTTGATCCATGGCAACCCTAGGGTACGGTTATGGCCTTCTTTGTGGGATTTATGTAATTACTGGATGTACTTGGATCTATGGTAGAAAAGCGCTCTTGGCTTTTATGATTGAGTGTCGATAGCACACTACGGTTTCTCCACATTGGTAGATACCAGACACTCTTTTCCAGATCCGGACAAGTGGTGAATTACGAGAAACGCCTGTGCTTGGATAGCATTGCATAATCACATCGTGGGTAAAAAGGAACTCACTCGGACATTGGTTGGATACTAGCTAGGAACAATCAGAATTTCATTAACTGGTCAACATGGAAAGCTAGCATATTGTTCCGACAACGGTATGCTTGACAAAAGCTTTTGCTTCTAGCTCGTCAATCTGTGATTTGCATATGCAAACTCATGTTGGCTTGTTCCTCCAAAGGCTCCATTCATCAAGGCCGCCAACTGGAAGCTGAGACGAAATGTTCCACTAATTTATGGACGAACTATGGCCCTGATGTCTCTGATGTCTCTGATGTTTCCAAAGCGGTTCCCAAGGCTGAATTATGACAAGTGGCAGAGGAGAGGGGGTCAATGAGGCACAATAGTCCATCATAGCAAGGCCAGGATAACCAGGAGTCGTCAAAACCTCAAGGTAGGGCTTGTTTATGGCCTTTATGTAAAGAATGGGACTTCAGCATGTGGGCTGTGTCACGGTTAATGGCCTGGAACAAATACCTTTGCGGTCTCGTCCATTTGAAAGTATGCCCACATGCATATACTCAAGATTGAGAGCAGGGCCTTTCTATGCCTAGTCAGGAATGAGTGACAAAAAAAGGTAGAAAAGAGCCTCACTTTAGAGGCTCTAAATAGCGGGCATTACTGGAACAATCCCTTAAAGCTTTGGGTTAGAAGACTTTTTGCTAAAATATTTGCTATTTCAGATCGGTAGCAAGATACCTTGCCTTCGGTCTTTCAATGCCAGTTATCCCTGACCTTCTTGTTGTGGTAAACAAGCTGAAGTTTTGGAGGATTTTAAACGAGAAGACACGGAATTATGGTTGAGTAATCCTTATTTATGGCATTTTGTCAAAGTGTTTTTGGGGGGTTTCTTAATGGACCATTTGCTCTGTCAGCTCTGAGCCTGGACTTTTGACGCCACGTGAGAAACCTTATGCCCTTAACATTTAAACCATTGATTTATTTTGTGTGATAAGGCCAGTTGGATCGGCAAGGCTTGGATTGCTGACACTCCAAGTGTGCTCTCGAAAGCGACTTTATTTCAAGATTTTCCAGGAAAAGCTGGAAATCTGAAGGAGACAAGCAAAGATCTCGTTTATCTCTCACTTTATCGGGTAGTTAATCCATTCGGCCTTTTTCTTCATGGATAGAATGGGGCAAGTGTAGATAAGAGGGATGGGTTCCACTTGGATCTCGGAAGGGACACGTTCCAGCTTTGACAAGCAATAGTGTGAGGGTGTTCCTAAAAGACCACCATGGCCATGGCCTTGGGCAATTGGCATTGGTGAGATAAAATTGGATTATATCTTGTCGTCCGGGAAATCTATGAGTGAAAGACTACGTCTGGCTCTTTGTGCAGTGTTGCCAGGGCCACACGTCTTACACGTTAGATCACAAATTGAAAAGGACAACTTTTTCCCATCGAAACAGTTCCCTAACGACTCTTTGGGCCACGGGCTCACACCATCTTCCCCACATTTGACAGGTTATATTGGAACCGCTTTAAGAAGTGTTTCTTTTTCTTGTTTGTTGCGGTTCAGGACCCAGATTGAAAATGGGCCATGCCAAGGCTGCTTATTGATACAGGGAACATTGAAGACTGGAGACTCTAGGGATGGACACCTATCGAGGACTGAATGTTTCATTGAGATGACAAGGCGATTCTGTTTTATTTTCGGTTTGAGCCACTTGAGAATTGAGAGGTCATTCTTTCGAGAACAAGTGACAATGGTCCATTAATCTCGGATGCAAAGAGTAGGAAAGAAAACTTTGGCACTGAAGTGAGTGTGTAAGTGAGGGAACGTGTATGAAATCATCGGAATGGGACCCTCGCCTAACATATGAGTCTCCTTAATGGCCGAGGTGGAACATCAGGAGCCCTGAAATGCACTCATGTTCCCAACTCCACAAAACTACACGGGGAAATGGGAAAGGAAGGCTGCCTTAATCTGTGGTAATAGGAGCGAACTTTAGGATGTGCATTTGGGGCTGTGGAAGGGAACTGCCCACTCCTTGAAGGGGCGTTGGTGGAACCTGGGTCGAATCTTTAATTGGTTCCGGGGGTCCAAACGGAGAAAGCTCATAGAGAATGGACTACATCACCAAAAAAGGAAGTTTCAGCTTGATTTCATACTTGCCATTCGACGCACAAGTCATTTAAATCATCTTTTAAGAGCCTACTGGATTTTCGTCCTTCTTTACTTTACCCAACGGCCTTTTTTGGGTTGGTTCGTTTCTTTATCTTAGACAACAAATGTATCTGACCAGTCAATCTTTGGGCATTCTTCGACAAGTTCATGTTCCATGTACCTGATCATCTATTGGGAAGGGATGCTCGTTTATCTTCCCAGGGAAGTCAATGCTTAAATGCAAGGTCCACTAATGGTCTACCTTTTGATCGTAACCTTCAATCTCGACCTTTACCGCACATTGTTAACATGGCAGAAGTTCGTGTTTCAATAAAAGAATAAGCATTAGACCGAGTTTTCCAATTGTCGACACAGTCTTTGGTACTCCTCAAAAATACCATTACAAAGGAACCGCCAACGTATAATACAAAAAAGAGTTATTAATGGCATTCACTCTGGCACAAATGAGTCGACCTCTACTTACATTAGATGGGAGACAATGCATGCAGTATCGTGGCTCTGGTTCGATCCAAAACGACTCTTTTGACTAATGCTTGGCTAACGAATCCATCCCCGTTCTTACAATGGAAGGAGAGGATGAAGGCTAAGCTCAAAGCTCATTTACACCATACCGTTCCATTTTTGTTCCACTTGGTAATCAGGAACAATACTTCAAGGTTCTCCGAGATTTTTCAATCAACGACTGAGGAGAAGAATATCTGATGTTCCAGTATTAAAACTATATGATATGATACGAGGCCATCATGAAATTAGAAAATAATGAATATCTTAGACCCACCACATATTCACCACGTTGTTGGAGTGATTAAGTATGGTCTATTTATGTATGCTGGAGATCGAAATACCAGGAAAGGGAGCGATTCAATGAAAGCATTCGTTTTCCTTTCAACCAAGAAAACAACTTTGTTCTTGTCTGTGTCTTTTGGGATTGTCGTATTCATTGCGGTACGGGTGTCTTGGGATTTGAAATTGCTGAATATTTGGTAGCATCCCATCAACGAAGAAAACATGTAAATTCATTTCTGGAGAGAACCACGAAACGATTGTGTCGCTTTGGAGGCCTCCATATCTTTTCGACCCGGAAAAATGCTCCAGGCTCAAAGTTCAACTTATGCTGGAGCCAGAGCAAGGCCAAAGTTGGAAGTTATCTTCAGCTAGAAAAGGAAATTGCCAAAAGATTCATTAAGGTACGCGTACAAGGGCCCTGTTTTTGGGTGCTGAGAATTGCTCTTGGTTGCTCTTGTATATTCTTCAAGGTCTCAGGAAATGGGAACTTCGAGCTTCAAATCTCATCAAATGGCATTTGCGAGGAGCCTTGGGAAAAGAAATTTGAACACTCATAATTCATCCATTAAGGTGCCCATTTATTACCTGCACGAGCAAAAACTTGGATCGTCTGTCACCAGTGATTGGCGTTAATGCGTTTGGGATGAACGGAAATTTCCAAAACCAAATCATAACAGTAAATAGGGGCAGATTTTGAAAGCAGGAGACCAAAAGGAACAAGTTTGTTTTTGGGGAAATATCATATTGAAAATACATTTTCGTTCTTCCTTTTGGTTTAGGTGTTTGAGCATGTTAATCTAAAATTTGATTAATATTCGCCAATCGGTTGTTGCTCATTATTGCTTTAAACATTTTCAAATCGATGGACAAATTTGATGGGTTGAAAGTGGTCCAACCAAGACACCGGACAATCAATCTTTTTCTTTTGAATTTTACAGCAATATGCACAAAAACACTATGTACAAGAAAGATTCAAAACATATGGTCTTACTTAGAATAACTTGAAAATGTGTATTGTAGACTTTTTTGAACAACGCTTGAATGTGCCCCCAAAATAAACTTGTTGCTCTTGGTCTCCTGATTTTGAAAAGTGCCAGACATTTTGTTTGGGCAAATTTCCTTTTGCGTTGTTCAGGCTTGAGTCTACACATTTCTACAAGGACTAATAGCAAGGGATACTTCAACAGATGGAATTTCCCTCAAAGGCCCTTCCTTTGCAAACCAGTTCGTGGATCAGACCAAATGGAGGACTGAATAGCATGTTGGGCGAAGTTTCCCATTTTTGAAGTGAAGGGAATGTGTACGAAGTCACTTTTCCCGAACTGTGGTTCCCTCTTTTCGCAATTCGGTCTATTGTTGGAATGCAGGGTGTTCCAAAAGCTCGTCAAAGTAACAAAATATGTTTCAAGATATTTCAACAATGTGCCAAACAAGGTTCCTAACAATGGAATTGATTAGTTTTTTGAAGGATGATACATCTACTAGGCAGAAGTGAACAAATGAGGTTACCCGGAACATTGAAGCCTAGAATTAGATAGATCTTTTATGCCAAAATGGTGAAAATATTACAATGCATTGATTTCATGGAATATCGACAAGCCTTTTCTTCATCGTCCTCAAAAAAAGTGTGGTCAACTATTGACAGCATGACAGCAAGAATAGCTCAAAATAAGTAATTTGTCCACACTCATATTCTGGGCGTTGCTCTCGCTCTGCTTGTTTACTGACGTTTGTGAGAGTTGTGGAGGCAAATGGGCTCTTCTTCAGCACATGTTATGCATGCATGTAATTCATTTTAGCTCTGCGACTCTCTCTTCACCAAGCACTGTTCCTTTGTGTTTTGACCGATTCAAAATCCCGGAGCGAAGACAAAAAAGTCATCAGATCTTTTATTACTGGTATCATTTGGCAAAGACATTTGATTCGACTTCCAAAAATGACTAAAAGTGACCGTGGTTTCGTTTATCTTCCAAGATATGCATATCAAAGCTCGGCAATATTGTACGTACCCAAGTCTAATTTAGAGAGAGAGCCATCAACTTTGGTCGGACACTTTAGCAATAAAAAGCCAACATCAACAGAATAGAATAATGGATCGAATTTTTCCACATGAGTGTGTCACCCTGTTCCGAAAAGATGAGCAAAGCGTGTGTACTAAGCAAGGCCGCCACATGACAAGGTCACAAGGGACGAGACGAGAAAGAATACGAGAAGGCAAAGGGAATTTGAACAAAAGTCTTTTGCACAGTTCCCATCATTCTGAGGAAACGACAAGCGAAAGGGCTAGGGACTAGCTTTTTATGGAATATCCCCTGATTTGGATGGATCAAATATAATAGTGCACCCAATGGAATGAATAGCTTGTCAACCATTTGGATGATGTCGAAAAGATAGATGAAGAGGAGTCTCACATGCAGCCCAATTAGCGTTTCAACGTCAACATTGAGTCTCTTTTTTTGGTTGAGAGTTGTTAAGTTGGATCACGATTTGGGTAGCCTCATGGAACACGTCCCAAAGTGTAGAGGATCCCTTTCAAGACTTAAGAGGGTTCTTTGATCATGGTATACATTTAGTTCCTCAATCTTGAGAATTGGGAAAGCTTTTGGTTGGGTTAGCTGACTTCTCTCTAAAACTTCGTGGAAAAGGCCAAGTCACTAACGAAATTGATAACCTTGCTTACATTCTTTTTCAAGGAAAATACAACCCTTTCCATATTCCAATTGTGTGCTAATTTGAACCTCTGGCCCTCCACAATAAACCGATATCCAACTATCCAACGATTTTATGCGGCTCATCTATAATTCCAATAGTGGTGGGGCCAAAAGACCTTCAGCGTGGTCCAAATACCTTCTTGAATCCTGGTAGCAGATCCCAAAATAGATGTTGGAGAACAAAGGGAACATTCCTGATCACGAACATTTCCGATAGCGTGGGCCAATTGAGATAATTTGAAGACCGAGAACATTTTCATGGCAGTGAATCTCACGGTAAATACCAACGGTTCTCATGATTGAACAACTCTGAATGGGTAACCTACTCCCAGAGGTCTGCTCCGACTTGGTGGTTAGTTTCCAGAGAGTTCCCATCATCATCATCATCGTCATGATCATCAGTGGCAGCAGCAGCCGCAACAAATATATTCCAACAGCTCCTTTCCCGTCAAACCTTGAGATCATCATCTGCATCGACAACCCACGTGCCTTTTTGGGGTTTGGGACCAAAAGAGAGGAAATATGTGGTAAGACAAGGTCTCCTAGGGATTGCGGTCGGCCGAGAAACCTTAGCTTTTCCAACTAATTAGAACCAGCCTTTCAGTGTCTGTGTATGAGTGTTTAACGTCCTCTTACCTGATGCGAGTTGGAGCGATGTTCCACAATGTGATAGAACTGTTCCTCCCACAAATGCTCAAAGACCGAGCTATTGGCCACCAACCTGTTTGCCCTCCACCAAGTCACTATTGCGGCGGGCACAGCAAATACGGAACATCGGAGAGACACATTTCGTCTACCTGGTTCCACGGCCTTGGTCACACCAACTGAGGATTTCGTTGCAGTGGCCCATCCAGATCCACGCGCGCGCCCGTCGTCCGCGATTTCCGCCTCCACTTGCGGCAAGCACGCCAGCTCTGAGTCCAGAGCAAGGCTGGTAATGGTCCGGTTAGCCAGGCGAGGAGGGCGCAGGCATTGAGGCTCGACGGTTCGAGGCGTGCCCGATTGCTGGACCCAGTGAGCGAAGTCCAGTAAGCGACAATCACATTGGAATGGGTTTCCGTAGAGCTGCAGAAGAAGAAGGATCAAGTTCCAGGTCAGTGGCCAAATACTAATGCCAATGCATTTCGACCGGTCCATATTACTAGGCTCCCCGTACGTAGACTCTATACTCATTACACGTACGTAGTATATGTTCTCAGATCGTTAGGATAGGTCAGGGTGGACGTCATTTTCGGGGTCGTTTAAGTGGGACACTGTTGACATGGAACATGAAGGCACTCGGTGAGAACGAATGGCAAAATCTCGAGAGCCAACCAGTCAGCTCTCACGATGGTTTTAAGTTTGAAGTTACCCAGAGGTTCCGCTTCTTGAACATCGAGCCTTTTGAGAAGATCAGTTTCGTCTTGTCGAGACTTGACGGAGAGGGAATATTCAAAGTCCAATGAAAGTACATGTACGTACATCTTGTTGAAAAATCTCTTAAGGCGAAGAAAAAGCCTTTGAGCTCTATGTCATTCCTTGCTTTTTTGAGCCTCAAACGACTGTCATTTAAAATGGAGGACAACAACGTAGCCCGACAAATGGGCAAATATCTCTTCGAGGGAATTGAGGCGCGAAAAACTCTTTCAAAATAGTTTTTTCCCTCCAAGAAACGAGTCTCCAGCAATCTCATTGTTGACAGTCGGAGTTTCGTCTTTGTTTCATTTGTTTGTTCCTGGACCAGCAATCATTCATGGTCTGGAACCAGTTTCAAAGTGGTTCTTAGTTAAACCACTTTGAAACTACAACAATACAGTTTGGCTTAATTTTGTTCACTTTCAACCTCTAAAAAGAATATTTGCCATTAAAAACCTTCCATCGTTGGGAACTGAAAATCGGCATACTGCTAAATTTTGAACTAGCAAAGTTTGTGAATGTACCAGAGGATCTTGGTCTTTGTTGTGCAAATCTCAAACTGGGATGTGTTGACGTTTTTTTTCAAGCAATGGTAGGCTCGTAAAATAGTGGCTGAGAAAACCAAGATGTTTTTTTTTTCATTCCTTCAGCTATTGATGGAAGAAAAATGGTATTCGTGAGCTGAACAGATTTAGCTGGGAACTTTTTACAAGAAAAAACTAGAATCTTTCCTTTGAGAGCCTTTGACATACAATTGCTTTTACTCGTACGGCAAGGGAAATATAATTTTAGTCATCCTCAAAGCAAGGTAGTTTTTACATCGAAGTAATTCTATTAAAGCTTTAGATAATAATATCTTCATTTGCAAATACCATAGCAACTACTTTCCTCATGAATTAGTTTTTGGTGATTTTGGGATACCATGAGAATAAGAAAGTTTGCTGAATGACATTTCAAATGACAAATAAATTCATGTCAATTCCTTGAAAAATGAAGTTGTTCTTGACTTTTCCCATTTCTCTTTCTCTTTTTTTACAAACCTTATTGCCAATGTTAACGTCGATCAAATGTCCCAAGGAATCACAAGAACTCGGCAGAAAATAATGAGGCATCTATTCATGAATTGACTTTTAAAAGGGCACACGGTGGTACCTACAACACTGATTAAGTGCTTGTGTAAATGCCAAGATTAGTGCTGAGGCAAGTCCGGACTCGAGTTCGAGTGCACACGTGTCCTTTCCTCGATTTTGGAGGAATTGGCCGGGCTCGAGTCTTTAAAAAACAACTCTAAGAACTCCGGACTCGTCAAAGATTTATTATTGATTTTTTTCCTTAAATTTCCAAAGACAAGGCCTTTTTGCTTGACCTAACTCTAGTAAAAGACTCGAGTCCTCTGTTGGAAAAGAGCTTTTGTCGGACTCGAGTCCGCCAAAAAGCCAAAAATCAAAGGACTCGAACGAGCCCAACTTTTTCCGGACTCGCCCCAGCACGAGCCAAGACTTTAAGTAGCGATTTTCGTTGTCGTAAAAACAAAAGGAACAGCTTTTGTAAAATACCCTCTTGGAAGTTACCTCAGATTAGTGTATTAATCCACCTAAAACCTGTAAGAAGATAGAATTATTAAAAACGCAATTGATAGATGTTGGGAGTAATCTTTGTCGCGTTATCGATTCAAATTTCACCAAAATCTATCGAGCAAGCGATAACATATTACGCTTTCAAAGATTGCCTTTGCATCAAATTTGACTACAAAATGCTCCGGTTATATCTTTAAGTAATTGACAAAAAAATTCATGTCAAAGCATCACTAAGAGTACTTTTAAAACTGATTGACTGCGTTTTTGACAGCCATGAGTTTTAATGTACTTTAAGTGATTTAACAAGCTACTTCTGAACATCTTTTTTTACAGAAGTGCTTCCTTGTGTTTATTTGACAAAAGAAAGTTTACATAGATGTCTTGGCATTTAAGCAAACACTTATCCAGAAATTATTACCATCGTGTACACTTAACATGCCAATACGCCAAATGATAATATGTTGCTAGCAGTATTTCATCCCCAAAAGGATCACCAAGAGAATCAAGAAACAAAGATGATATTCAAAGCGAAAAT
This sequence comes from Tigriopus californicus, assembly GCF_007210705.1. Classification (NCBI taxonomy): domain Eukaryota; kingdom Metazoa; phylum Arthropoda; class Copepoda; order Harpacticoida; family Harpacticidae; genus Tigriopus; species Tigriopus californicus. The sequence goes on from NC_081442.1 coordinate 10,083,584, forward strand.
TGACGGTTCATACAATGAATTGACTTCTTGAGACGAAGTAGATTTATTTGGAGGTAGTGACTAAATTTAGACTCAAACTAAGGCCATTGAGACCAATTATCGGTGAGTTTTGGTTGCGATTTCAGTGATGACATGATCCTTGACAACACTACAAATGACCCCTTTTCAGAATGCGAAAAGGGCCAAGCTCAAATATGCAAGTCCAAACAAATATAAAAGAAACATTGATACACTGCAAGAAAATATCTGAAAGATGATGTTAAAAATTTTAACGCATTTATGCAATAAAGGTTTCAGTTGCACAACCTGATGATAAATGATGGTAAAGTTGACGTCAATTTCGCGATTTTTACCGTTGTAAATGTAATGGCCTCTTGATCCAGAGCACCCTATATAGTAAATACAGGGCTGGGAATCCAAATTCGGGCTCTTGTCAAAATTAGGTTCCTCCATTTTTATTCTACCTAACAACACGAACCTTTTCCTGCATTTGCCCACATTAGATAGGAATGTTCGGGGAATTTTAAGGCAATGCAAGAAAGCGTGGTTATTTAAAGGTGATTATATTCCACAAAATTTTCTTTGATTGCTCCCATCAAGGAGAGCAGGGCCGGTATACAAAAGGATCAACGTTCTCATTAAAATTTTGCATACAGTTTGTTATTTATGCGAACTTGGGTTGTATCACATGATATAGATTTATAAATGTCAGTAATACTCCTTAGGAAATTGCAAAACATTCAGGTAAAAAATTGAGGGACTGGCAACGTTTTCCCTGATTTTTTTCTGGGAGAGCCTCAATTAAGATTCCCAGCCCTGTATTTGGTAATAAAGAGAAGTTGTGGAAAATTACCTTATCAACGATCATGTTTGCAACTTCCAAACGCAATTGATGAACGAGTCATGGTCGTTTTCCTAAGCAAAGTTTATGGCTGTTTAAGTTTCATGGTTGGTCCTTTTATTTAAATATGTGACTTTAAGGACAAACCCTATGAATGGTTGGATATTCATGCAAGCAACTTGTTATATCCCTATCTTTGTATAGAATAGTCAAATTCCCCAAAGTAATGATATCATTTGATTAGTCAACTTCATGTACAATCATTTCCAAATCAAACAGAGCCCATCAGTTTCGAAGGCACAGAGGATGTCTTCAAAGGATAAATGACCTTTCCGGTTGTCACGTTCTACAATCTTGAAGCATTTTGAAGCTTTTGAAGCCGAACACCTGCCTTCGTCTTGGTTTTCTTTTTTTTTGATCTGTCGAGCACAAAAGACACCCCTCCTCCAATCAAAACCATCTGAATCCAAGTTTCCGCACAAAGCTCATTTTGGATGAGTTATTGCTTCTCTTTCTTCCGTCGTTGTACTTCAAATGCTATGTCAATACCAGTGACCACAACAGACCGACTCATCGAGCCCATGGTAACCCTCCATGACCCATTAGGCATTAGGCCAAAAAAGTTCCTTCATATTAGCTCTTGAGAAAAAAAATAAGAGCAGGGAATGATGAAAAACTTGGACGCCGGAGGGGTCCAAAGGGTCCATTAGAGCACGAACCAATTCTCCATTACCATTCTGAACTTTCCACGCACGAAGCCATGGCAATATCGGACGACTTACCTCGATCAAATGTACACTTCTTGGAAACAAATTGACTCCGGGTAAGTAGCTCAAGTGATTGCTCTCCAAGCGCAACTCAAGCAGAGACTCCATTCCGAAAAAGCCATTCATTTCAATGGTTTCAATGGAACAGTGCGACAAATCCAGATTGGTCACGAACTTGAGATGCTCGAATGCTTTGGCCTTGATCATCTTGATTGGATTGGCCGACAGGCTCAGTCTCATAAGGGCCTTGGTCAGCTCAAGAGAGCGACTTGGAACTTTGCGGAGAAGATTCTCCGAGAGGTCCAGTTCCACCAGATTGGTCAAATGAAGGAAGGATCTCTCTTCCACGGCCACGAGGTTGCAGTGGGAGCAAAAAATCTTTTGAAGATTGGTGATCCCCAGATTGGAAAACAGCCCATTTTTGATGATTGGTATCTCGTTGTGGTTCAGGTCGAGGACTTGGGTACCCGGTGCAATCCCCGGGGGAATGGCTGTTAGCCCGGAATCCACACACTCCACGGTCTCCTTGCCCGACTTCCACTTGCAAACGCATTTGTCGGGACAACCAACGTCGCCGGTGGCGAGCACGGACAACAAGAGACACTGGACCGAGAGGCGTTGAATGAACGTGACATGGTTCTTAGCATGGAGGCTCATCATCAGGAAGAACCGTGGGCCAGACCTCATGTGTATTGCAGGTCCTGAGATGAGAATGTTGTTGAATTGGCCAAGGGAATGCAAGATCCTTCATTATCAAGTAGAAGGACCAGGCTTAATTAAGGCATAGGGGATTGAGGTGGATTAAGAAGGTGGGAAAATGGAGGCCACTCATAGAATATGAATGGAAGTGGCATTTAATTGACGAAGGCATGAAGAGGCAGCTGTGGTTGGGTGGTCCAATTAGGCAGACAACAACTCTTTACTGCCATGATGCGACATACTTAGGCTCCTTCCTTGGGTGTGTGCTAACATAGCACTTTCATTCCATATTGAGAGCTTCAGAATGCTTTGTTTTTATGCCTGAAGATGGCGCTTCGAAAACTGTTCCAAACTCGTCTTTGGGCTCTAAGATAAAGAGCTCCTCTTTCGGAAAAAATGCGAAACGTGCCTGAAAGAGAAGGAAGGAACGAAGGTTAGGGAATCTGCTTTGAAGTGTTCTGTAAATATTGCATTCCCAATTAAAATCCACGTGAAGTTTTTTTGTTTGTTCAAGCTCTGAAATAATGGGGGGTTGATATTTATCAATTCATAAAGATCATATATGACGATAAAAGTGACCTTTATTGTCATTCAAAATGAAGGAGGGTAAAGGGAAGGACCAGAAATGAAAATAAATAGGTGCGAAAAATCGTACACACCACCCATTGTCACTCAATCAATAGGAAAAAAACGAGTGTTTCCCCAAATCCAAATATATCTTATTTGCGCCAAATCCTCATACCCTATTGGTCAAATATTGCCCTTTTTGTTGCCTGAGTGTGTTTGACTTGTGCAAAACAACCATTCCCTAAAGAGGCAAGTCAACATTTTGTCATTGGTATTCTGTTCTTGTGATTGTGCACATGTCTCGAAAGATTGAGCAATCGTCTTTCCTCTTTTCTTAGCGAGTTCATTCAAAAGATGGCGATGACATTGAATCTCTACGGGACCGTTTTTGTGCTCCTCTCATTTCCGGTTCGTGACATGGAATTGATAAAACGCCCAGAGGCTTACCCCAAGGCTAGTGAGTGCTCAATCTCTGCCACTTATCAATCATTAGTCCTCAATTCTTTTGTGAAAGGGCGCTTTTTGAAGCAGGTTCCCCCCGTTGTAAAACATTAACGCTCGTTCCACTTCATGGCCCAATAATAGATTTCCAATCCGACAAATCTGATGACCAATTGGTGCATGAGGAGCTCAAGGCCATCCATCCTTTCATGTCCCGGTGCTCTGTCTCCAATTCAAGTAAGGCTCTTTAGCAAAGGACTTGCGAGTTGTTGATTTCCCTTGGGAGATCATTACGTTGGAAAGTGGATAAGTCCTTTGCTGAAGAGGTCCATATTGAACAACAACAAAAGATGTGGTGAAACCAGGAAGCGATCAGTGGCTTGGAAGCATTGGATCATCCTTGCGCCAATGGATCCACTCGATCCAACCCAAGTGGATCAGGGAGCAGAGCAAATTATGGCAAATGGGAACAACCCAGAGAGCTCACCACTTGGGCAAGGTAAACCTGAGCTTTTGTTTGACACAACGTGAACTTGAATACGTGATTTTGGTGAAGAATGCACCTCAATGCATAATGGGTGGTATTACTGCATCGGGGAGAGAACACAGTGTTTCTCAAACCACAGGGACCGACATTTCTTCTGTATTGCAGATAGTCGAGGCTCGGAAAGTTGATAAATGATTCATCATCCAAGGCCTAACTGCTTCCTATTCGCTTTCTCCAGATCGACATTACAATACATAGTACTATACACGGTGGTTAAAATGCCGTATCATGTTTCCATGGAATTGTATCTTGGACATTTACTTAACTCATAAGCAGCAGCAGTGGTTTTATTTCAGGATGACATGCTTACATACATGATAGAATTTTTTTCTTTTGAATGAATTGAAATTAGGCGAACTCATATCAAGCTCAGACTTGAGATTCTGCCATTATCTATCAAATAGCTTCTACGGGAGTTAAGCTTCAATGGTTCCGATTTCACAGATTAGCTCCCAATCAAAAGTTTTTTGAAAACATGTTATATACATTGGTTTGAACATACTTTTTAGGCATGAACTTGATTTTATAGGTTGGAACCAAATCAAAATCAGGTTTTGACTTGAAAGCAAGAAAAATGCCAAGATGTGTTGAGGCATTTCCATCGCAATTGGACAAAACATTTTAACCACCGTGCATACGTGCGTAGGATCTTCGATCCAGAAATGCAGATCAAGAATTTGGTCCCATAGTTTGAAGAATGATGATATGGATGCTTAGCAAGCCTATTAATGTGGGCAACAATGTGATCTTATCAAAGACTCGATTATTCTGAAATTCATTCATCTCGTTCCACTAAGTCTGAAACATTGGTGAATCACATATTCTGTTTGTATACAGTACCTACGTATTGTCTTTTATATCTGATGCTGAAAGATATGACGCAAATATTTCAACATAGGGTACACTTTTGATTAAAATTGGAACTTAAAGAGATAAAACAATTTATTTGCAATCGTGAAACCTTTTTGCAATTCAGTGTGTAATATCTTTCAGTCTTTCAGGATGTCGAGTAAACCAGCTTTTGCTGCGTGCAAACGCAAATTTTAGACCACATATTTTTCATTGCCTTTCCAAGAGGTTCAAAATTCTTAACAATGGGAAATAATTCGACCTCCTCATTACAAATGCGAAAAAAATTGAGGCTTTGTCAGACCTTGGTCCTAGAAGTTCTTTTGACCTCATTTGCAACATGTTTGCCACTCCTGAGAGTGATGAGCACGATCTTTATACAGCAGATCCAATCTCTCAGAAATGTGTTTTTGCCAATCGTCTTTGACGAGAGCGGTTCTAAGAATTTACTGATTTCATATTAACTAATGCAAACAAGCTATGATGACTTCTAGTTTGTGTTCCATAGTGACTTTTCATTTTCCATATTAGGAAATTGCAAGTTCAATCCTATTTAAATTTCCGGACAATGTGTCCCTTTACCCAAAGTAAAATTGTGAAGAAAAAAGGATAACCTTTAAAAACTAAAGTGTATGTGACCATTGATTTGACCCACGATATATTATATGTACGTTTTCGAGTTGCACATAAAAAATCTTTTATAACCACAAGATGTTCCTTTTGGTTCTCTGACTTAAAAAAATTGCTCCTGTGGCGAAGAAAGAAGCAAGTACTAATTGTTACCATAAATATCCAAAATTAGAAAAGAATTCGATCCATAATGAAGGCAGGAAAAATTATAGACTCACTACACCCCCAAAAATGTCAATTCTGAAAATTGTAGATCCAATAAGATCCATTTGACCTTTTCACACACACATCATGTTAATTTCAATTTCATCAATTGCCCACGTAATTCAACATTCCTTTCCTTCAGTTGAGCGAAGAAAGACGGCGGCTTAATTCACTCATTTTCAATTGAAAATGACAGACAGCTTTTGTGATAGGTCTATCTAGATCTGAATGGAACTGTACCCAGTTAGCCCGGCGAAGATTACGTTCCTGGAAAGAAATGGCCTTGGTTGATGAATTCTCCCTTTCGTTCACTCAGACGAGCCGAATTTGCATCAGAAATCAAACCCCTGATCTGTACCAAGGAGTGGTTTCAAGACTCAATTTCCTCCCGAGGATCTGAGCCCAGAAGTGGGACAGACGAAAATCCAGGATCACTCAAGCCTAAAGCCAAGAAGAAGAAGTCAGAGAAGAGGACCATTAGTCCAGAGGGCAAAAAGTTGCGATTTCTTGACATCTCAGATCCTCCCTTCAGTACGACTTAGCCCACTCCATCCGCACGTGTCTTTGTCGTGGACCCTCAGAATCTGGGTCTCTGGAACTATTTGGTTCCGGACCCTTTTGTGGGAGCCATTTTTTCGATGGGGAAGACATAAACAATAGGAAAAGTTTTCTCCTCAGACATGATTACAATTTATAGATTACCCTCTCTATCCTTGGCTATGCGAGTAATTGTTTCCAAGTTGTAATTTGATAACCTATTCTTAAGAGATTGAGCTCATGTTTTGCTTTTTCCCCGGCCACCTTTTTGAGGAAAAGCGTAAGAAAATGAAACGGTTTTTTTCGTTCGTCCAAGATATGTTTCAGAGACCCAGAATGTGGATCATTTGGAAAATCCAATAGAAAAAGACCGCGGGTCATTGAATGGAACCCAAGATGGGCCTGAATTTGAATATCTTGGCAAGACCATGGTACACAGAGGTGAGTGAGTTTGGTGCCACGGATCAAGTGCCAAAAAAAGTTGATCGCTTCATTACTTGTTAGCGGGAAAAGGAACGAGATTGAAAGGTCGGTCCTTATTGAAGGGCTAGAGATAAATGTTCCCTTTGGAGCAACATTTTGGTTCAATGTGCCATTATTTATTCAAACTTTGAACATGGTCGCAAAATAGATCATTTATCACGACTTCACGCACAGTTGACGCGAATAGATCCGCTACCAGCCGCGCATCCCATTGGCAATGTTTTGTTCCCAAAGGTCGACCTTCAGTGATCCATAACTCAGGTTGGATTGACTATGCAAGTGTGGGGCATTGTATGTGATCGCTCTAAAGCTGAAAATGCAGATACATTCGGCAAGGCCTGTGGGGCCCTTTGTCCCATTTGCAAGTTCTCTCTCTGTTTTCGTTCGCAGGATCACCAGCAGATGGAAGAAAATTGTTCCATGGTGAGGGATCTCTACGTTTTTTGAGGACCCCCATCTCGGACAACAACAATCAAGGAGGGACAAGTGTCCAAAGAAATGGCCGACCTCGTTTTCGATTTCCTTGGTTGGACTCGCTGAGCATTCGAGAAATCAAAGGGACCTTTTGCGAGGGCCAGCTTCAGGGAACAGCCTGGATAGAATTGGATCAAGATATCCTCATCGAGGTGAGTTGGCTGACACCCAGACAAAGTACGGTATTGGAAATCGTTTCGAGAAGAAAAGGTCAAATTATTTGAGGAAGGAGAAGACACGTCCTAACATGAGTCTATTGTACCCTAGTGGAAGATGTCGAGGGTGAGGTATGTAAATTGAATTCAGGAACACACATATACACGTAGATCCACGTTTTGAGGGTCTAGCATGTCAAAGGGATTTGCACATATTATCTCCGAAACCAAGGTAGGGATCGGAGAGAATGGTATACCTACATACAGGCGTGGTTTACAAAAATGTGCGCCCGGAACGACTGACAGAAATGGGATTGGCTGAAGATCTTGACACTTGGTTCACTTGGGTCTAGCTCGACTAGATTTGTCTTGGGGAAAGTGGTCCTTAAGTGAACCTCTGAGTGTCTGTAATCCAGTAGAGAAGAGTGACGAGGGAAAGTAGGATGGAGCATGGTGCTATTATTCGAGGCGTCTGGTGTTCTCAGGATGGATTATGAGGCCGACACTCGCTAGTAAATACGAGGTCTTCATCACAATGACGAAGCGTTAGAGACTTTGTCCATGCCACGGCGAAGAAATGGAACACTCGTTATGGCCCGTTGCCAATATTTTATGAACCATCAATGACAGGTTCTTCTCAAGTCTCAGGGGCATGTAAATCACCGAGAGCTTTGGATGAAAACCCCATCACCCAAAAGGAGCTTGCCTATTCATCAAAGTCAAAGGGCTCCATGGATCCGGAATTGAAAACATGTCTCGGAATAAAAGTCAAGTCATTCTGGGATTGCATTTCGCCAACTTGAGCTAAGACTTCAGGAACAATATCACATGTGGTTCCACTTTCAAATCCCCCTTTGGGTCTGCTAAAAGTCTGGCCAAGTTTGAAAGCGCGAAAGGGAAGAAAGTTTAGGGGAGGAAGACAAAGGGGTGGGTCTCACTTTTTTCTTCTTCGTGAAATCAAATTATTCCTGCTATTGAACATTGCTCTCAAGGGAGATAAAAGGTACAAGTGATACCCTTAAGTAATTTGTTCAACTATTGTTGGGCTCACTTAAGCCTGGCGATAGTTTAGAACAAGCTTAGAAACCAAAAGTTAGGAACAATTTGGATGGGTTGGTTGTGATTAAGCTTGTTTTAAAGTGTGTTTTCTATTTTATTGATCTCTGACACGATTGAAGTCGCTAAAAGAGACCTAGCTTGCATTTAGACCGTACCCATTAAGTCAATTATAATCATCTTTATATTTTCATCTAGAAAATTGGAACCTGAATCGAAAACTACCATTGTGGTCCAATCAATCGACACATGTTCATGAAGGAGGGGTCCATTGTCAAAAACCATATATATTAACATAAGTGTACAAAGAGTGAGTCGAACAATTTGACTTTCATCAGTATTTAGAAAGGCTGACACAATATTACCCCACGAGGCCCACTAAAATTTGGATGTCACTTGACATTTCAACTTTAAATTTAGTGTCTGGATTAGCAATATGCAGGAGTTAGCAACAACTTAGCTCGTAAATCTGGATGTTTACACAATGCTTTGCATCTTGACAAGGACATATAAAATACTGGACGGAATCGGAGGGGACCCATTTCAAAACTTTGAATGCTTGTAACTTCACTCTTAAGCCTAAACGATCGATCGAGTTTTTGCCAATATGAAATTGTGATACTCAATTAAGGAATGCCACTTGCTTCGAAACGATTGGTGTTCTCCTTTATGAAAAAGCATCCCATTCTATCATCAACCCATTTGAGGCTCTTCAACAATATTTTTGAAAACTAACTTTTTACTGCTGCCTTTGTTCTTTTCGGCATTTCTATCAAAAATAGCATCGTAGTACATTCAGTAAATAAGACATTGTTGCAATATTGGGAACCCCGAGTTAGAATGGCCTTACCATGTCAGAGACTCCAATCTGTTCAAATATCTTGATGTATAGCAATGTGCTGTAAGATTACCCGACTCTTAGAGTGGGCCTCTTCTCTCGTCCAATTTTAGAGATGTCCCTCCCAAATAGAATACATTCCAGTTTGCGGCTGTCCAACCGCTCTTGAAAGGTGAAAGGATTTTTCCACTCGCACATAGAGTAGGAAAAAAGGCTTTGAAGAAGAAAGACAGAGAAAAAGGAAGGATATAAATCCTGTCCCCATTTACCTCCCTTAGTAGACGAAGACTATTGTCCCAAGTCACTCAAAGACCCTCTGAGACAGATCAAAGCCCACTGAGCAAAACGGTGGGAATGGTTACCGGACATTTTCAACCATTCGAAAGTGACTCAAGACAGAAAAGAAAGCCTTTGGCTCAAACCCAATTTCCCGCAGTGATCCTCTGTTTTGTACTTGTAATAGATTCTCTCGGGACAGGTCGGTGACACCAAGTGACATCAAGGAATTACACTTTAATCTTTTTTTGGTTGCTAACGAGGTACTGTATTGGAGCAAGAAACTACGACGGCTGTGATGGCAAATTTCCAGGCAAGTTTGAGCCAAGGTTGCTTTTGGGTCTTTTAAATAGCAGCTGACTGATGACTCATCGCCATTTTTTGGGAGGTCACTGGGCTACTTTTCAAAACAATGAAGGCAATCATAAGCCAAAATACAAGTCACAATATTAGACAAAGGTTTCCTACGATTTAGAAAAAAAACACATTTGTAAAATGGAAAACTTCGAAGTAACAAAAATGAGTCCAAAAGCAGCCTATTAGACTTTAAAGTATTTTTTTATGTATGTTAATGAGTAACATTGTGGCACTTTATACAAATGTTATATTAGATGAACAATTCTTTTCAAGGATAAATGACTTGAAAGTGTAATTTAATATTTTAACAAAGCGCTATCAAGCCCCAAAAGTTTAAGTGACCTCCCCAAAAATGGCCATGACGTCATCTTCTTTTTCCCCCCTTCAATGTTCCAATAGAACATTCTTTGCGTGTCCCGGGTAATAAATGTATGAAGCGAGAGCTCTCGTCTTTGAAACAGTATCTCTGGCGAATATCGGACTAAAGGGGCTTAAGCCACTTAATGTGTGAGAATGTAGAGATTTCTGGACCCAGATCATATCACTGTAGGGTCTCCTACATCTTTTTAGGGTAAACACCCTCCGGGTTGAGTCATCTTATGCTTTTCTGGGACCACTTTTTTCCGCTTGTTTTTCCAGGCAAATTTTCTGGAGGGTGTTTTGCACGGACCCATTATGGTTATGGGACTCTCGGACGGTCATCTGGTGGATCCTCTCTACCGAAATACAACCGAGGACGGGGAAAATGGAGATGAATATTATGTGCAAATGGTGGGCAGTTACAAGATGGGAAACCCTTTGGGTCCAATGTGGTTCTTTTATGGAAATGACTTCCAAATGTTCCAATACTTCGAACTGGACGCCAATCATGAACCGGTGAGTTAAGGAAGGGGTAATTGACTCTTACTCCTCGAAAAGTATGATAAAGGCCTAAAAATCAAAATGTGTGGTACAAGAACTTTTTGTGGGCAATTTCAAGTCTAAGTTTGATTGATTCTGATACTTGCCTGATTGAAACATCATTTTGAATTGTATGAAATTTTGGTCATTATTTAGCAAATACATGATTTCAAAGATTAATTTTCTTGCTCAGTGAAAGACAGGAAACTATTTGTCTCATAAGATTGTCGTTTAACTTAATATATGAAATAATGTGCACTTCATTAAAAAAAACTGAAAAACGTGGGGATATTCTTGTTTTTTAATTTTGTGTACTTTCGCCTCGATGAAAAAGAAAAAAACTCGCGTTTAATGTCATACTTGGATAACAAAAATCAGTTACAAATGACAAAGTAACACTGGCAATAAGAAGGATCCTCCCTCCTTTTCCTCATAAATATTGGATTGTCAAATTCCCACATCACGAGGTTATTGAATCGAATAGAAAATTGGTTTACCTTAGAAGAATAACGCTAAAATACCTCCTCATTTTTTATTCTTTTAAGATAAGTCGATATTTGAGCTAAATACTTATTTGATATTTGGTGATCAGAACCAATCTGCAAAACCCAACAAGCAATAATTGTACTACTTGAGCTGACAACTAACCAGTCAGCCCGTTTTTCATCGTCCTTTTCCAAAAACCTTAAAACCCAATCATTTCAAACCCATTCAGGTCAGGCTGGGAAACCAATCATGGTACGATCAGATCGCAAGTCTCTAAAAGTACCGTCAAAGCTTGCAAGAAGGAAATCAGCCACCTACTCTTTGTCCGTATTTGGTTTAATGGCCAATTAATTAGTCGTGTTCCACATCTTACGGGTGCACTTGGAACCTGTCCAAATTGCACGACCAAAGATCGATTCTGAAGATTTCCGATACTTTTCCCAATGGTAGCTCGACCTTTCTTGCCTTCAGGGACTTTGGCCCGACTACGGAGCCTTTCTCTATCCTGATCTGGAGACCGCAATCCTCGGCCAATTCCACCAAAGAGTCCTTCTCCGAGGTCAAGGGTCTCGTGTCATTGGGGAGGCTTGTCAAAATGGATGGATCAGAGACTTGACTTTTGAGTTGCCAAGAGCTGGATCACCCCATTTCAAGTATGGACCACCATCTCATTACTCGTTTGGCCATGGTCCTCAACTTTCAGATCCATACGAGGACCAATCAGTGAGGGTGAGGGCCATTTGGTTTGTCTGTCCATCTCATGGGAGGAACAGAGCGTTAATACGTGTTTATTACGGTAAGGTTGGTCGATGGTCAGCAGAAAGAACAATGGATCACAAGAAAGCACTGTTTGATCCAGACCTTGAAGAAGGCTTATTTGCGAAACGGGACATCAAAAAAGGCCAAACTGTGGCCTTCTACAGTGGGCTGGTGATTCCCTGTGACCTAGAATTATATGGCATGTCCGTTGTGGAGCCTACGGAATCCGAGGATAACAACAGGACGTCCTATCTTTTATCTTTGATCCAGAAAGACGTGAGAATTGGGATCCATTGTCATGGATCAAAGAAGATCATTCCGTACCTTGCAGCACAAAAGGGCGGCCAAAGTAGCTACAGATTATTGGGTTTCAATAAGGACCACTGAAATATGGACAAGGACAACGTGGACAAAACTTAATATTTCCAGTTCAAACGAACGGATTTTAAGAGCAAGCCATTTTTGACTCAGATGCTTGATTGAAAATAAGCTTAAACGACCTTTTCTTTGTCTCACTGAGGCTAGCTCATGTGAAAAAAAATTAACTTTGATTTATCGAGACGGGAAATGGCAATTTGGTCCATAGCCTGTCCGTCCATATCCCAGGGGTCTTTGGTACGATTAATGATGGAAAAGGTGATAAAAAGAGCTCTTTATGTAACATGAAACATGTTCAAGGAATTGGAACTTTGCATAGTTACTCAAAATTCGTTAAACAGTTTGAAATTTGTGATAAATTGTGGGCAAGTCTAATTAACGATTTCAAAAACATGTTGGTACCTTTTTTGCCTCTTAACACTTACTAAAATAATCTTTTTTTGGTATTTTTGTTCACAAGATGAACAGTATAAACTGGTGTTAAGGGACCAACTAAAATAGTGCAATTACTTAAAATTCATTTGTCATTAAGTCATTAAAACTGAAAACTATTGAAGTCAGAAAATAAACTTGTTTAAACTTGTTAATTAATCAAAACTAAACAAGCAATATGAATGAAAATGTGCTTGACTTTTTTTTGTTTTAAAAGAACGAAAGACTATTTTCCCAAGACTTTAGGAATTTTACTTTGTCTTTCTAGCTGGTAATGGGTTGTAAGGCCTGATTTTTAGGAAGTTTCTAAACCGATATGATTATCATGTCAAAAAGGAACAAACTTAAAAATTGCAATTGTTGATCACCATGAATTCCTCCTAATTTCATCAGTGTCTCAATTCATAGCAAGATTATATATATAATCATATAATCAATATAAACATATTGCATAACTAAAGGTATGGCAAAGCACCTCTCAAATATGAGTATTAAAATCATGCATAATCTTTTCATTAGGGGGGAGGTACAAATTGTGTATCAGATAGATTGACAAATATGTATAGGTATGTTAATTAAAAACTAGAATGAGAAACATGTTAATTAATCAATCACTTTGTATCAAATGGGCCCAAATAAGAAGCTGTACAAATATTCAACCCTTCTGTGGCCACCTAGTTGCCATACGACTTACGATCTCGGGCTTGAACGAAACTTTTCTGAAGGATTTGCTCAATCAACCGTTTTTTCGTACCAAATACTCAGTTCACTTTCCTCAAGAGGAAGAAATTGTAACAGGTGAAAAACCAGTTCAAGAACACAAAAACGTATCTCATGCTTGTTCTTTCCAATTCTATCAAATGCTATTTTAGCATGGGTACAACATTTTAGAATGTAACCTACTTGAAGCAGTCAGACGAATTTTTGGATGAGATGGATTGGTTTTAGGGTGTCTTCTTAAATTAGGAATATGACATCAATTGTTACGAAGAACCAAGTGGAAAATCACACCAAGCTAGTTTGCCAAAAGCAAGACATTTGTGCCTCCACATTTCCAGGGAACGAGTTATTGTTTGGATATTCCTCCGGAGTATGGCCGAGACGTGAGGCGATATCGTGCCACTTTGGGACATAAAACCAATCATTCCTTCCATGTGAGATGGATTCAATCATAAATATTGATTTGTGTACGCACTCGCTATATACCAATCGGTGTAAATCCCGGATCTCATTCCAATTTTCAGCCCAATTCCATATTCAGAGAGGTTCCCATGCATCCCAGATTTGGATTCATCATGTCCTTAGTGGCCAAACGTGACATTGCTGAGGGTGAAGAGATCTTGGTCAACTACAATTATGAATTAGAGGAAGCGCCCAAATGGTTTCAAAATCTATACCAAGGTACACTTTTAGATTTTTTGGACTTCATAGTGGAACAGAGAGAATGTTCTGTTTCAGAGCGCACCCAAAGCAAGGCCGCCGATTATGTGGAGAAGAAAGGAGCTTCGAAATTTGTTCCAATGAGAGGCTCTGTGCTCTGAAGCGTTCCAAGAAAAGGGGATAAACGTCTCGGCTCGTTCTTTTCAAAGCTAATGTGTCTGGTGTCTGACTGAAATATTTGCTCAGCAAAGTGTATTTGCTGGAAGTGGAAAAGGCTAAAGACCCATTCGCTCTGATTTGGCCTTGAATGAGAGAACATTTTGCACAGAATATCTTGTTTTCGGTTACAACGTTGTTATCATTCATTGACAACCCTTGCTGGGAACAAACTTGCCGCACTATTTGATATGTTCTATTTACAGTATTTTCAGAAGTAAAGAATAATTTGAGTAACAGGTTCGAACGAAACTGAGAATGCGAATGAGATTTCGAGTATCAAAAATGTCGCTTCTTATAAGGATTTTTGAATAAACCCCTGGGGTTAATCCGGCAACATAAATTTTTGAGGTTATTGTCAGGAAATGAGACATTACTTGATATGATGCTTGCCAGATCCTTAAGAACTTCGGAACTAAATGGCCTATGGGGATATTTTGCATAATTTTCCTCACTTTAGTAAAGGGCGGGACAATCAGTTTAAGAAAAGGTGCGTTATATTTTGTGTTCAATAAAGTCATAACTTGGTGTTGAAAGAATAAAAGATGCACGGGCTATAGAAATGTATGGTCCAGGTTTTACCGACGTCCTGGTGTTGCGTATTTTGATTGTATATTTGGCCGTAAAATTTCTTCTGCCTCAAGGCTAGCTTTTCGGAACTCATTTTTGGAACATCCAGCTTTGGTTTAGAGTTCTCGGGTTGATGATGGAACACCCAATAGTTTTGTAGAGAGGGCTGGATACGAGTGTGCGAGTAGTTACTACCCGTTTATGTTCCATTATTGCCTTCGAACAAGACATGGCTTCTGGGTCGCGCCATTTTGGAAGTGGCTCTTAGCAAACTCATTCCAGAGTGGCTGGTGGGTTTTTTTCCCCGCAGTAGATTCCGAAGCGGCTCTTTTGTAAGAACATCCTAAATCTTTACAAGCGAACACACGGCACATTGCTTTGGTCAAACTTAACCTCACTTAACTGATCTTCAAGAAGGTCTGGACGAAGAAGGCACCATTAAGAAGTGTTGCCATAAAAGGAGCGCTATGGATACCCGTTTTTTTTGACAAATTAACTTTTGTTGTCCCTGAGCCCAACATGAGATTGGAATTTTATCCGGAATTCGGGTCATTCCGTCTGATTTATCAGGCCATGGTTCAGTGTCATTGAGTTTGCCTCCGGAGCCAATGCAGTTTTATGAACATCCAACTTGAAGAGAAATCACCCCCAGGAGCAAACTTTACAGTTTTCCATCCACAAAACTTGTGAAATGCACTCTTTGCAAAGGGTTTCCGGCTGAAGATGATAACCCATATTCGCCCATATTACCGAACATCTTGTCGTCATCGTCTTCAAATGCCTCTCTAAGGCTCTCGAGCGTGTAGGTTCCCGTATGTGGGGCAATCCCCATTGTTTCAAATTTCCCGCCGCAATTTCAAATTCAACTGAAGCGGGAAATCAACGCAGAATCTCAGGGTCACCAGAATCAAAGCCCTCGAATTGTGCACCACGCAGAGAAAGATGAAGTAAACAAAGGATACGGAATGTCTGTGGGTGCACTTTGCCGATGCAGAATGGGATAAAGTTTTTTTTGTTTCTTTTACAATAGAATCGGGCCCGCTTTCCTGATAAACAGATCGAAGTTGGGTGCGCATTTTTGTTAAGTTTCCTCACCACGCCATAACTCTTACAATGAGAGTGGAGTCTCTAATCCGAGCAAAATCAGCTCCACGGTCTGCTTGGCCACTTCTGATATTTCCAAAACTATTTGCAAAATCCCCAAATACAAATAAGATTGCCTCTCGATCGCTGATAATTTAACCATTTTCATCTTTTCGTCGTTGAAATTGTGATTATTTAAGGTTCTTAATGTGCTTTATCCAGCATTCTTGCCAGACATTCTGTATTCACAAGTGCTCTTTGATACCCTAAGGGCCCTTGTTTTGCAGTAATTCGTACCCCAAGGATCTTGTTCAAGGTTCTGATGCACCTTGAGCGTGTAATTCAATGCTGAATTATAAGTCTGTTTTGGGAAATTCTCTTTCAAACATCCATGAAGTCACATCAGTTGTCGTGTTTCGCATGTGGCAGAACGAAATTTACGAACCACTTTGAAGGGCACCAAATCCCTTTCGGTCTCCAAAAGAACCACTTCGTAACTTTTGAAGTGGTAGCCATTTCTCTTCGTCATCTCTAAGTTTCTCACACAGTACGATATTTCAGATGGAATAAAGCATCTGAACATTTCGAAGAACAAGGAGGGGTAACTTTTAATGGTTCCAAATTTGTGATGAGCTTCATGAATTGATCGAACCAATGCTAAAATCCTTAATCTTCCGCTCGGTCTTCGAAGTGTCCTGAAGATTTGGTGGAGCAATAAAAAACCCGTTACAACAAAGCTTCTATAGAGGGAAGTGTTCCAGAAAATGGGTTTTCGATGTAATGGGAACAGATTTGATCGCAAGACCAGGAATTTTGTACTTTATCTGATTCTTACGACTCGAGAAATGCCAGCCAGGAAATGTTGGATCGTAAAAAAATTGGTACAATTTGCTCAATCATCTTGCGCTCGCTGGCCTTTTTTCGAAGCTTGAGAAGGAAGACAAATTTTTCTTACAAATTGATCTCTGTAAATATAGAAAGAGGGGCCATAACTTTGATTTAAAAAGAAACGGAAGCATGCTTTGATCTCGCTGAAAGGCCATGGATAAGCATGAGAAATAAGTCTGATTTTCCGTGATGGTCTAGAAAGAAAGCAAAGCCTAAAGATGACTGCTCGGTCTCGTATTTGAAAGAAACTCAAGTAGAACTATTGTTCGACCAGCTTTTCACAAGGTTATCATTCAAAATACATATGTGAAAAGAAATCCGAGACAGACCTAGAAATGAGAAAACCAGAAGCTAGATGTAAGAGTCCATGACAGATATAAATGGACTTGTATTAGGCAAAGGATGCTTGCTACAAAAGATTTACATTAAAATAAGCACCGCTATTGCAGCGCTTCCGTATTTGACATGGCATTCATCATGCTTATCATTGTGAACTTAAAATGAAAGAACGTTGCCTTTCAACATTGCAAAATTAGCTGTAGTTAGGAATCTTAAATGTTGCTTCTTTTTATTACCCCATTCCTGTTGAACTCACAAAGAGGATCTTGCAAGTTCGTGAAAAAAAACAGAGTGAAAAGCTGAGAGAGATTTAGACCATGTACGCGTACGCGTAACTGAAGCTTAGAGCCTTTTGACCAAAAATTCAAAAGAAAGATGAAACTTTCCATGTTATATCGTGAAGATATATGCAAAATGAGAAGGAATGCCGTCAATTTTATGAAACACATACTGCCATCAGATTGAGTTAAATTTGATGGTATTGTAATAGGCGGATCATAACACGTTTGATAAGATTTTGTCAAAACTGGATCTTTTTTTTTTGGTTTGGTTTTTCACGGGCTTTTCTAACCGCTACATGGAATGTAATCCCCAGTACTATTAAAATGAAAGGTAATAATTCGTCTAGGGATACGGATTTGAAATATTTTTTCACATTGAGTTCCATAACAAGAAAAATCATTTTTTTCCCATTCAATTCATCAAGCCCATGTGCATATATCCAATCCAACCCCTTAATTCGAGATTTGTATCGCTCTTAGTTTGACAAAAGGTAAAAATCATCTAATGGATCTAAGGTTTTGCGTTTATCCTGAACTTTACTTACTCTATCTCTGTAGTTTTAAGAACCACAAGCTAGAAATGGATGGAACTTTGGGATGTTCGGTGGAAAATGTGGCTTCTCGTGTACTTGTTTTGCAAAGTCGCAGGGTTCCCGCAAATGTGCTACATTGGTCATAAATTCTGGATGTGAATCCGTAGTGGGACAGGACAATAAGAGGGGGATTTCCATTGACCCCGCTCGTTCTGTCGTTTCTTGAAGGTGCTTTTCCAAGATAGGATCTTGGAAACCCGGAAATCCTCCATCAATAACTGTTACTCGTAAGGCCAAGGGGGCTTATAACAGTTAAGCACTTTGATTTCATGGCATGGGGGGTGCTTTATGGCCAAATCACTATCTCTGCATGTTCCAAGAAACTTCCGGGAACTTTCTTTGTTAGATCCATTGCTCAGAGTGAGTCTGGTTCCTTGATAAACTTGGACTACGTGACGTAAACATTGAAGACATGATCAGAATTTCTTCCGTAACACAAGTACTACACTCTCAAAATGCAAAGAGCACTCGTACATCTTTGAGCGAACATTTGTCAACACACTGCTTTTCTACTATCCTATTATCTATCCAATAACTTTATCATATCTACCATGCATAACGGATGTTTATTCAACCTCTGATGTCGTGACCTCTCATGTTCTACGAATGTTTGACGATTTGCCGAACGGAGCTTGCATCATTCAGCGAATATCTGTGCCATTCGGCAACTCTCTATGCTCCGTTAACCTATTCTAGTGCCTAGTCCAAGGGCCCTAGAGGTCCTTGCTTTTTAACAAGGTTAGCATGAAAAGGGCCAAGAACCGAGCTTGACATCGTCTTCCGGTCCTCCTCAATCCTTGGAACAACTGAGCTAATGAGGATCCTGAGGCTTATTGCTTCGTACGTAGACCATAAACTAATGCAATTCTTTCTGGAATGATAAACAGGAAACGGAAGCATGGCTGTTTCGTTCGTATCAGTGATTGCCTTCCAAAGGAGTAATCTGGAGATCATTGTTGTGTTTGCTTCTTAATGGAATTAGAATGCATTTCCTGTCTTCGTCTGAGAGCCCAGTGTGTAGGAATGGTGAAAAAAACATTCAATGACAAGGGCAGAATGAACGATTAATGAATGAGACAACCACTCTTCCACCTCTGTTAGATGGGGTGGCGCCGAAAGTTCGAGCCTTATCTCGCAATTAATCAACTACTAGTCTCTCCAGGAAGTCAGTTAACTCCACTTCAAAAAGTTTCACTTTCACCGAAAGAGTGAAAAGGCTTTTGAGAGCTTCCCCGCCACAAGAAAGATGAGTGAAGGCTTGTTAGAATCCCATTTGGAAGCCAAACAAGGACACGTGGTTGCAGAAGACTCTAAATGGTTTGGCTTGTCCAAGTTATTGCATCTTGATCCCATGAAACGAAGTCGTAATGAGGCTGAAGAAAAGAGCCATAATTTGATCAAGACGACTCGCCAGGCTTCATTCTTGCCTTTGAAAGGAGTCACTTGAATGCCTTTGGGAATGAACCAGGGGAGTCTCTTCGCTTCTTTATGATTATGCAAATCGTTTCTGGTCTTTCGCTCTAATTTCAACACTCGATGTAGTCCACCGTGAAGGCCAACGGCTGAATTCCTAGATTCAAGTAAAAGGCAACAACTTCCATAAACAATAAGGGGATGAAGGGTTTCGTTAGCCATCGCTTCGACTTCATAAATTGAATGCACTACATTTGGAAAGTTTTTCAGATTCAAACAGAACCATGCATTCTCTCAATGTTTCATAATACCGAGCGATTCTACGTTTGAAATCTGTCAGTGATGGTTTTAGCAAGGGAAAGAAAATCTTCATATTGACGTGGTTAATTCTCTCTATTCTATTCATTTATCACTTTCATTATGAGCACCCCTTGAACGCAGGATAGAGAATTACACTCCAACATGCATGACGTGCCAAATTTCGTCACCCTGATTCAAGTATGCTGGATTATGTGGCTGCTTGAATGTCTGAGCCTTCTTTGTTCTCTCATGTCTTTCGGTGACAGTTGTAACTTTTTTCGCCCTATCATCGTTTAACGACTGCACTGAATTGAGGTCAATTTGTTGTTCTATTCTTTGAGGCCAAGCCTTTGTATTTGCCAACCACAGCCTGAGTGAAGCTAACGGATCTACGGTAGTGTTGGTTCGTCAAGTGCTTTAAAACCACTCTGACAACAGAGAAAGTCTTTCACGCCCCACTTAATTCACTAAAAATCCCGATGTGGAACAAAAGGGAACGAGTTTCCAAGAAATCCAAAACACAACACAACTTGCTCCACGTGTGTGTCGACTGTCAGAAGAATAAGGTCAGATCATCCGCCTAGAGGGTTTGTTATCCCGCTATTCTCCTATACACTCTACGTTGTGTGGTTCAAAATTAGAGGCGGAAAGTTTGAGATACAGAGGAGGATCATGATGAAAGAGCGGTACAGAAAGCCAGAGGTAGGAGCACTACCGAGGCTCTGTGAGTGAGATCCAAGATGTGCTTTTTCCCCTTTTCCCAGTGGTCTTGTACATCAGGAGAGGACGTCTGTTTCTTATTCTCGGGCACATGGTTGACGAAATCTGACACATGCCCAGACATAACATGTGGGTTTTCGTGGAATCAATTTCAATCCTGGGCTTTATTACTTGAAGATAGTTCTGGTAGATAGAGGGCATGCCAAGGACCTTTTGGCGAGGTTTGCATTGATGGATACACGGGCATATTTGTGTCGTCGGTCGAACATGAGGGAAGAATATGAGCCACCCTCGCTATTAAGTCATAATACATGGTGCACTTCCCAAAATGTCACGCTTTGCCCATCTTTTGTCCGGATGGATATGTCTCCATTGTTAGTTAGAACACGCTTCATAAGCATAACGCATCTTACACTGTGATCCATATGGATACTCGAGTTTCATTAACGAACATGAGAGCACGTAGTTTGAAGATTTTAATGTTCGTAGGTGTCATTTCACTACCTTAACGGGCGAGTTCACGACGCAAAAATGCTTTGCACAATTTTTTACCTATCTTTCTCGTTTGTATTGCCAACCTTCTATGTTATTTGGCTAATTTATCTTTTTGCAGCATCAAAAGCTAACAATTGGAGGTATTCGTTTTATAAACTAGAATAATAGCAACCATTGAGCCGTTATTCGTCTTTATTGCAAGTTTTGACTCTGGTATCCTAGTTGTGCGGTAGTAAAAATACTTATGGAGCTGCATTGTCATCCTCCAAGATCAACGAGGGGAGTGGTCTTCTCTCCAGGGGGGATCCATAATTCCAAATACCTTGGGACTTGCTTCCATTAGACCCTGGCATTTGATTATTGAACGTGGCTTTAATAGTGAGGGAAGGAAGGGAAAGGAGGAGGGTGGCGAGGGAATTTCCAATCCCCTCCTTATCTCATCACTTGCAAATACATTTGCAACAAGAGGAGAATCTTTGGACATGATGACAATCTTCACCTCGTCAAGCAAATCATCATCATCCCCTCCTTATCTCATCACTTGCAAATACATTTGCAACAAGAGGAGAATCTTTGGACATGATGACAATCTTCACCTCGTCAAGCAAATCATCATCATCCAATAAATTTGTTCAATGATTGTCTTGTGATTAGCAGCGATTAGATTACACCAATAGGATGATTAGAAACCACACCTTTTTTTGAAATACATCAAACAGGGTTTCTGAACAGGAAATGAACGTTTTCCATTCACTTTCAGGACAAGGGTTTTGTGGCCAATGAGTTTCATTCGGGCGAATTTAACTACTGTTCATAAAAAATGTATCTTTTAGTGTTAAATAAATAAATGCCATTGGGCTTGCCATTTTCGTTTGCCAGGTGAACCGATATGGTCTAGTCGCATTCCTTAACTACCCAGAGCCTTTGAATCCCGCACCAGGTTTTTGTGTAATGGCTTTGAAACGTTCTTTTGTAACCCGTGGGTAACGCGTGTTTGGTGCAACATTCCATTTCATAACTCAGAGATAACCCTCTCGGAGGTGTCATTTTAGGAATCAGCTTTGGGTTGCTCGTTCATCCCCCAAGATTATTCCCCAATGCCACTTTAACTTTTTGCCAGGGCTTTTTCATTCCACATTATGATGGACAAGATGCCAGGCACTTTCTTTCCCGACCTTCGAGGAGTGTATTTTCAAGCGAATGAATCTGGATCCCGCTGGAAATGCGCGGGCTGCAATGGCGTTCGTGAACGAATGGATAAATATGTCCACGTGGGTTGGTGAGCTGGTTTGTTGATTTAGGCACACTCCGTTTTATGTAAATACGGAATTTCTAGTCCCCTCAGCTACTACCTCCCAAACGCTGTCCTCTAGGAATATATGATGATAACCAAGCATAAAAGCTCTCCATAAAGCCTGCTTCCAACCAGTCCATGTGTGGCTTATCATTCATTGTGTGTGTCTGTGTATATAGAGGTATATACAAGCTAACCTGTACCAGCCGCTTATTTGGTGACTCCGCGGATCTTCCAAGAGAGCACATTTGCATAGAGAATCTCCTTGTGACATAAAAAATGTAGTGGTGGTAGTCAATCCCTAGCCATCTTCCTTGTCGATAAGCTCGGTTAATTCTCGTATCCTCCGTGGTTCTTGCTCCTTTGTACCCTAAATTACAACCAGGAACCATTTCAGGATCCGATCCGTTTCCTCCTCTTCGTTGTCTTGTGTTTCGACACAACTCAAGAGGGTCCAGCTTGGACTCGAAATTTGCTACATTTTTGCAGATGCGCAGGGGTGCCAAAATTTCGTAAGGTTCTCGTCCAACGATCTTTGCAGAGGACATCAAACAGGCTTAGGTAGGTTTGTAACTTGGCTGAGGAATTATTCCCAGTACTTTCGGCCCATGTTGGCCTTGCTACTTATGAGCAACGCAAGCCATATTTTGCGTTACTGTCTGGTGTGACCCTGTGAAAGAGACCGTAGTGAAGGCCTCATTGGAAATTTATGTTCTTGGCACTGTAGAGATGGAATTGATAAGGTTTCCTGCCTTTCGGCAAAGTAAAGAAAGGAAGGAAGGACTCAAGTGGGAGAAAAAGAGTCAGATCGAACGAGAGCCTGGCTGTTGACTGCTTGGAACTTCTGGGCACGTTTCAAGATCACCCATTTTCTCCAACCACCATGATACCCATGAGACCAAACAGAAACAGGTCCCCATTCACAGCAGTATAACCTGCAACCAATTCGAGCCTCATTTTGGTACACAACTCGAAAAATTTAGAATCTTCACTACTGGGTCTGGGAAAAGCCCGCAATCCTTGAGGACGAAGGTCATTGTGGGCAATCCGTGGCACGGCCTTGCTTCTAATGAAGGTCTCACATCGGACTTGCTTGTTTTCAATATTGCGGTCCATGATTTTATTGGTTTCTAGAAGGACCAGCATCCCTTGATATCTGTATGCAAGTCTGTGGGATACTTGGCGGAAAATCGCCCAATGGAGTGGAAATAAGGATCAAAGTTTTCTCCTCGTTCCAAATTGATCCTCGGTCAGATCAGCTTGATCCCAAGAGTGTCGAGTGAAGGAAGAAGTGGAAGAGAATAACTTCTTCCCAATCAACTGGCTTCAAAATTGGCTTGTTTCCATCCACTTCACTTGCTCGCACCCAAACCAAAATAGGTGGCCAATATTGTAAAGGCATTTTGACAAGAAATCTCACGGCGATTAACCCTAAAACCTTGGTAAGGATTAATGTAGTCCAAAGCGCACCTAGCCCTTCGCTTATGATAAGTTGTGTCCAGTTCATAGGACGGCCTTCTCACTCTCTCTCTCTCTCTCTCTCTGGCCTTCCCCCTGGAGGACGTTGCACTTTTTCCAATACACAAGAGTGAGAGGATGGGTCAAGGCTTAGGACGACCTTGCTTTAAAAGGCATGGCCTTAAAGCGGCACTGCGCCAAAACACCACCAAGAATTGTGGCACATTAGAGCCATGATGGGCCCAATTACTGAGGGTCTTGGGGAGAAGCGCCCTTAATATTATTATAGGCAAGTTGCTGCAGACAAGTTTGTTGAAGTATTGAAGAAGAACACTGAGCGCGCATTTGCATGCAAACCATTCCTTGGTCAGTGTCCAAAGTGGAAGCCCTAGAGATGCCAATTTGTCTGCTATCCTGTAGAAACTACCAATTTCCCACTGGTTTGGATCCATCCAAATGGCTTGCTCGCTCTTACCTGGAACAAGAAAATCAGGGAATTTCAGACGGTGCTTTCTTTTCCGTGTGCAAAATATCTCCCAGGATTCCTCCTGGATTCTAGGCGTGATTTGGCAAGACGAAAGACACGCCTCTCAAAAGATGACTAGAGCGAATGATGCTATCCCGACTTCTGAAGACGAAGAAAGAAAAGGAGCAGGAGGAGGAGGAGGAGGGGGAACAACCGCTTATGGGGTGGGTCACGAGAGAGAAGGCTCCATCTCATTCTTCTACCTGATCATAAAACTGACATCCACTGAAAAGGCTATGCAAATGACTTGCCAATGGGAACATTTCCAGTCGATGCTCCGGCTCCCTGGAGGGCCTGCTGAGTTTAAGTGCGAGCCTTCGAATGTGGAAGATGAGCTCCATTTTGGGGGCAATTTGGAACAAGAGAAGAGACTGCGAGCTCATTGATCAGAAGTGCATTCATTGACTTTTGATCTATGCTTGATGGATGAGATGGCAAGAAACAAACGATGTCTGATCATCCAAACCCTGACCACAGACTCCTCCATGAGTGAAAATTCATCATGTACGTTGCCTCACTACTGGAACAACATCTCCATTAGAAAAGCTAGATGTTTTTCTCTAATTCCGAACAAAGCCCAAACATGCACGAAGGATCCTGGTTGTAAATTATTCGTCTGTGAACGGAAGCTACTCTTTTTCCTTCCCATTTTGGACTGGTTACAATGGCCGACTAATTTATCTTTCTCTCTTATTGCCTCCTCCATGGGAGTATCTTGCTTCAAAGCTACCAAAGGTCCAGATCAATGGGGATTTGTCCTAATTGACCTCTGTACTGAAAGTCTCTGTCCTTGACCAGGAGAGAGAGATGCTGAGCCGAAACTTTCGTCATAAGATGCTTCACGTACTTTCGTGCCATAGCTCGGCAAACCTTTTCAAACCCGAGAAAAACAGTAACGAACCAAATCGATGCTAACTAGAGATTATGAGTGCATCTCCAGCCACATTTTACGGAAAACCTCGGCCCATCCCACTTTTAATTAGATATTGTCGTTGGCAATGGCTAACATCATTTGTTTTATTACTACAACCACCACTCCTCCCACCACCATATTTGGGCAAGGTCCAATGCATGGCATTACTCGGTGTGAGACCAACGGACTTGGCATTGGCCTTTATCTAATTCATAGATTCTTCCCACTAGACTAATGCGTCGTATACTATTATGACTGTGTTATTATATCACTTCCAATGGAACGAGATGAGTCCGAACATACAAAATTGATAGACATTGACAAATGCGGCTTTGGTGAAATGTTTCATCAACACAACGGCTCAAATGTTTCCATGCTCAAAATAACCTTCATATGGAATGTAGTGTTGCAGATCAAAGAGATCCTTTATAAAATGTTGAAGCTGTTCTGCGTAAGTTCTAGAACATAATCGTAAAAGCCTGTTTCAATAGACGAAATCCTAGAAAGAGGTTTCAAAAAATATCTTGGGAAAAGTTTTATAGAATTTTCATCACAATTTGAAGCTCCAAAATTGGTTGAACGAGCACTTTAACGCCTTATTGTAATAAAGGTAAAATTCGTAATATTTGGTGGTCTTCCCACGTCGTCAATTGAAGGGAATGGTATTTTGTTTGTTTTCTCAAGCAAAAAATAAGTCCAAGACAAATAAAGGAGAAACATGCTACTACTTCTAATGTTAGATAGTAACTGTCGTAATAATTTAGAATTGGCACACTAAATTTGCACATCATCCTAATCGGTACGGATAAAAATATAAAAAAACGACTTGATAATCAACAGTTTTGAAATTGAACAATCATTCGTTTGTCAGGACCCAACTGAACTCTTGTCCGAAAATAAATCTTTCTTTTAGACATGAAGATCCCTTGAAATCTGCAAAGACCAGTCAGTAGCCCTTTTTCGCATTTCTTTCCGAGAGGATCGGCTCCATGTTGAACTGTGGAGTTTTCTCGGTCACCCTCCAATTCATCATTCCTCATTCCCCATTTTGGTGCTGACGCTTTCAGTCTCTTTTTCCAAGATGAATGGTTCCAATGACGAAACCTACTCATGTGAATTCATTTTTCATTCATCCTCTCAAGAACAACGAGCTTTTAGGACCTTGAACTACTAACAGTACTCGTCATAAACTTCGATTGAACCTTGTCAGGCTTTCAAGTTGAATGCAGTTTAGGGCCACCCTTAACAGCCATCTCACTAAATTGACGGCAACTTTTCTTTTCAAGAACCAAACTCTTGCTTGATCAGAAACTCTTTGGCATCGAGAAAGTTTGTCAGACCGCCATCAAAGCCATCACGCATAGAGATCGGACAAGGAATCGGCCTTCAATTCTCAACCGGCTTGATCCTTCCATGCAGTCATACAGTTCAGTTAGTCGGTAAGCTACCATCTTGAAAGTCGTCATTTTTTTCATGGAAACTCACTCGCTCATGCCCATCCAATTACATTTACTTCTTTGCCCAATAAACCCCTTGCTATAAAAGGGGGAGAAGGGACCTTCTCGTCCATGACTGGCAATGACAACAGATGTGAACTCGCAACACGCTCAGCTACGCTCACCGTTAGTTTAATACGGACCAGTCTCAACTCTCGAGGGTTCGGTGGATCATAATGATGTTTGAATTGGTGCAAACATTCCCGTTCTAGACCTGAGGAGAGCCTTCTTCAATTGGTGTGCTTGGCTACATTTCATGTCTGTGAAAAATATTTGGACCCAGTTCCATAATTTAGGGGTTGCTGTGTCTGCAGTCTGCCTTGCTACTTCGTGTAGTCTTTTGGCAGAAACCCTCAGGGTTGGCACGCTACTTTTGTATTCCTCAAGAGGGATCTTCTCACAATCTAGGCTTGAAGCAACGACTTAGTGCTTCCGTACTATACTGATGCATCGGAACAAGACAGAGGGAACATTGTTGGACATTTTTGGGACGAGACGGGAATGACCCAATATTCGATGGCCGCTTGTGGATAGAATTTTTGGGAAAGTTGTTGGCGGGGTCGTGAGTGCAAGGGTTTGAATTTTGATTCCTTTTTTAAAAACGTACTGTTTTAGAGAGGAGCACAAGTTCCAATTCAGCTTTCAGGTATATTAAAAGGGATTAAAGCACTTTGTGATCCGATTGAGGAAAGTTCCAAAACGCTAATTGTTTCGGAATGATTTATTTGTATTATGAAAAATTTCCGGATCTCTATCAACCTTTTTAGTGTTTCAGTCTTAACGGTGTAGGAGTTTTTGATTAATGAATCTTATTCGTACTCATATACTCATGGTGATGCATGGATAATGTGAAGGTGAGGGTAAAGTGTTTAACAATGATTTAGAATGTTCAAGAATTTGAAAAGGCACAAATACTCTACTATCTAAAAACAATATATAAGACTTTTATAGAACAACCTTGGTGCAATGTTTGAACCAAATGTGATTGAACTCTTTGATAATGATCAATAAGTATCGTAATCCTTTCTTTAGATCTATTTAGCAACATGGTAGCATTTTCTCCCACAGCTTAATTTCGACATTCCCGTTTCAAATGCCTATACCCAAGCAACAGATGTGAAAGTGATGATGTGAAGCCAATGGGGCTCCCTTGGGGTTTGAGGGCAATGAGTTCCCAAAATAGATACTTTGGTGCCATCCCATTCTATGTCACTTCTGAAAGACGCTCGGAATGAATAATCCCTAGATGACCAAGACTGCTTTATGATCCAATTAGGCCAACATTCTGGCCACATCATGAAGGCCCTTTGACTGGGTTTCTCAAGAGCAACCTTCCCATTTCCCACGACCGTTAGACTCTTGCAGCCTTCATCTCAAAGTCAGTTGCTTGCTTGACGAGAATGCCAACATAATTTGGTCGTATTCTAAAGTCAAGATATAAGGAAAGGCCTTTGTAATAATTTGCTCTGATTACCTAAGTGTTGAGTTGCAATTCGGACCTTAGACCTGCATGAAATTGGATCGAGGAGAGACCTTGAGGACGAAGTGAGGTGGACAATCAGAAAGTTGTTCCTCAAAGCACGAGTGATCCACTCTGATCAGGAAATTGTAATTTTCCACATGGTCGATTTTATGGTTGGCTCAACGAGCGCAAACATTGCTCAGCTATCTAACGTAGACAGACCAATGTTGGGTTTCAACTTGGGGCGATCTTTTAATTGCTTAAGGCTCATCAAAGCGCCATTTTGAACTCCTTTGCATGTTGAGCTTTAAAAAGTTATATACTAGAATAGAAAATGATCGTCAAACTGTATTTATTTCAAAACCTATATTTTTCAGATCATATTCCAAAGTCATGGGAAACTACGAAGTCATATTTGCGAGTCACTTCATTAATACTAATTTGTGAGTTTTAAAAATTTGGACCAATTGTTCATTTTTCAGTTAGATCAGTGTTTGTAATGATAAAAGTTTCACGAGCCATTGTGACGAATTTTTTTGGTTGAGAAGTACTCGTATGACTCGGGTTTGAGTCCTTTTTCTGCCACCAAAAGACTTGTGAGAGTTGAGCCATTGTTTTAGAACTTGTTTGCAGCCCTTCCATGTACAGATTGAAAAAAAAAATACTCTAGAATATCGCAAATTGGGATGTACAATAATTCTGGGAAAAGCATTCAGCCTCATCATCGAGAGGCAAAAAAGGATTGAACGACCAGGGATGGTAGAAATAGACGTTGCAGAAATTGCTGCCATTTTCTGCCACTGAAAAAGAAAATTGGCTAATTTAACGCGTTCAAATTGCAATAAGTAAAGTAACATTATTCACTCAAAATATGCTAAAATGTTTAGTATGACAGTGTTGAGAACTACTGAGGCATGGGCAGAAAATTGCTTGCTCAAACCAGGATTGATGGATATTTCGATCTATGTTCCCATTTTGGAAGCGTCAGTAACTAAAGGGCTAGAATAGATGGCCTACATATTTAAAAACGTCCGTAGGTGATGGGGAAGAATGCTTGAAAGATCGCCATTTTTTGCCAATTTCAGGCCGCTTTTTTGCATAAATATCTATCACTTTCTCCCAACAAGTCTAATATCGACAACTACTCATTCTCGAATTTACAGGCTGCAGTTCATTGCCTCATCTTTCTTAAATTTACCAACCTTGCTCTCTAACTACCAAGTCGTGTGCAGTACAAATCTCACGGACCTGGTGGGAGCGGTGCTTCACTTCCAAAGGGGTTATGAAGTGATCCTGATTTCTTAGAACTTGAGCAACGCAAAAAAGCAATTGGCAACAGTTGTAACTGACCATGCGTACCAACGATGTTAGCGTAGTTTAAGTAACAATTATGATTGCATTCCAAGTAATTGTAACTGACAAGGGATCACATTGAAATGCACATACAATTTGTACGTAATGTATCATATTTGAGCAAATGAGCAAATATTTTAATCATTTTCGCCTTTAATTCTTGACAAACTCCAGTGAATCTGTGAGGTAGATCTATGAATCAAGTACTATGAGGTACTTCAAACTTGATTTTTTTTCGTTGATGTTGGCCTAAGGCTTATCATACGAAAGAAATGTCAATCAAATTGGTCCGCTTACGAAGATGGGTTTCTTTGCTGGGCCAATTTGATCGACATTTCTTTTGTATGATAGTTCTATGTCCAAGATTAGCAAAAAACCAAATATCTCTTTAGAGAACCTGTAACCAAATGTAATGATGTAATGCACATGTATGGAACAGAATTATTAATTGAAATTAATAGCAATTTCAATCAATAACATTTTGAAAGTCATGTTATTATAGTTGTGATAAATAACATTTCAAAACTGAGCAATTCTAATCAAATGAATTCGAAATCAACGTTCATCAATATATTATTTTCGAAAGAATTTGACGCAGGTAGGATGCTGAATTACTGATATTCTGTCGAAATCAACTCCATTGATCTCTCAACGGGGTGACTTTTCCACCCCGGGAACTCTACTTTTTTATTATAGCCAATTATTCGCAAAGGAATTATTGACAGCCAAGTAAAAAGGGGTTGGCTGTCAATAACCTCAAGAACTTTTATGCCAGACCCCCTAGAAAAGATAACGCCGGCTTCACAGGCGATACTTTGAGTACCTCGATACTTCTGCAACTGTACGATAGATAGACTGTGTATTCTATATTGCTAGTCCCTCAAACACCCATGTCTTCTTCAGTGTTGCTTGGACCGTCAATTGGCTCATTGAGGACAAGGAAGGGAACAAATGGAAGACAATTTCCTCATCATTTAGTACCCAGAGAGATATTGAAATGCAGCCGGCATTCTTCCACCCAATTGCTAGTATATTCAGCCTCAGCTGAGCGTCAGATCCCAAGCACGAGGGTTCTCTAATAACAATGGTGTTCTCAAACAGGCGCATCTTTTAACCCACTGTAGATGTGTCTGGCCTGATTTCAAATGGTGTTCTTCGGAGGCAGATATTCATCTGTCCCAAAGGCGCTAGAAGGTGTCACTACTACCGAATAAGAATTAAATGGAACAACATGCATATCATGGGGATGTCATTAAAAGGATCATCCATGTTTTGAGGGTCTGAAGCCGCTAAGGTCATCGCTGCATAGTCCACAGTTAGGCAACTTAATCATCCCCTTATTTTTTCATAAAGCGCAAAAAGAGGAAGACTATTATTTTACGAACAAGGTCAATCTGATTAAAGAAATTAGGAAATAAAAAATCCATTGATATGTTCCAATGTTGGCACAAGTCATCATTTTCTAAAAATGAGCCTCATTAGAAGGTTAGTAATCCACACAAAGTGACAGTAAGGAAGTCCCAAAAACTGATCTTAGCAAAATACATAGGTATATGAATACGTGGGTCAATGTAATGAAGAAAAACTTATCTGATTTATAGAAAATAGCCCCTCACACCTTTGTTGATTGTTCCATGATAAGCTTCTCTCTTCCCTCTGGAACTTTCGATGCACCTTACAACGTCAAGGTACGAGTTTTAGATGCTTCCAGTCAAAATCGTCGGTGGAACAAAAACTGGGGCAGGGAAGTTTTATCTCTAATGCACATTTTGGGAAGGGGGAACTTTGTGGGACTCTTTTTTATGGCGAGTTGGAAAAGTCTACCAACTTGTCATGCTTCTGTCAAAGGCCGAGAACCTTGAATTAAGCCCTAGGTGGACCAAGCCTTATAGTTAGGTTGTATTAGTTTATTCGAGTAAGACGTTGCTCAAAACTTGAAAAATGTGAGATCTCGAGCTGTTTTGACATGATGGGCAATAAAATTGCCTCAAAAACTCAGAGGACAACAAGCCATAGGGATTCGATTCGTTCGGATCATTCCGAACCCTTATTCTAATGAGCCTTTTGTCCCCATCTCTCCGATGATAATACGTATTACTAGAAATCCTTGAAACATGATGGTCAAGAAAGAGGTATTTTCATCCATTGCAGATTTGCCTTAGACTTGACCTAAGGTTTTGCTTAGATTATGGGGTCAAGAGTCGGTTGTAACGCTCCAAAGCCGCTTGGGTCGAAACCTATAGGAGGCCCATAAAGCCATCAAAGACAGACGCAGCTTGTCGCGGAGGGACCCAATCAAGTCCAAGGCCAAAACCTTTGCGCACAATGGTTTATGTTAATTACTGAATATGCCATACAGCAGTAATGAACGGAAGGCAAAATGGTGCGTGTCAAACTGGA
The DNA here is from genome assembly GCF_007210705.1 of Tigriopus californicus. NCBI lineage: Eukaryota > Metazoa > Arthropoda > Copepoda > Harpacticoida > Harpacticidae > Tigriopus > Tigriopus californicus. Next base: position 10,115,440 of record NC_081442.1, read on the forward strand.
CTCAGTCTATCTCGAACATGTTCCCGGGGGTTATTGTAAAAACAATGGTCCTTTTTGTTTTGAGAGCATAAAGCATACTCGTTTTAGTACACGTTCAGTGTATTGTTTGCCTATTTTGGTGCAGTGCATGAAACAAAGTAAGGCCAAGAAAAGCGCCATGTAACGCACAATGAATAGCGAATGATGTCTTCTAATAGTCTCGTACTTGATCCAATATGGAGGACAAGGCGCAGCTATCCTTGAATCTAACAAATATAAATGAATCTACGTGTGAAGCCATTCTCCAAGAAGACATTACATGTTCAGCTATGTTTTACAAAAAAACCGGGTTGTAAAATATAGATTCATGTATTAAGGCTAGTTTTTCATGGGGTCTCAAAACATGACAGCTTTTTTGCCTATGATGTCTTACTTACTTGTAAGTGCAATATTGCGAGTAAAGACGCAATTCTATCAATAAGATTACAACACGAGGATTGTGAACAATAGGCAATTGTGTTCTTAATATTGATCATGCAATCGCCTTTCAGTAGAGGTGATAGGAAAAATGAACCAAAAAAAGTTACTTTTGGTCAAAAATCAATTGAGAGGGAAGTACTAACAAAGTCAGATATGAAGTAAGAGATTATCTTGCTATCATTATTTTGGATTTTGATAGGGTCGCTTTGGTTTTTTCGTAACTTAGAACGGTAAAGTTTCTTTATCAACCCAAATAATTCCGATATAGTACGATACAACTTTGGACCAAACCAAAGCCTTGTTAACCTCAATCAATCTAGATTGGGCCAATGTGTACATCGAAATACAACTTTAAAGAAGAGGTTTCAGATCACGAACAATGCAAAGCGCACCTCATGTTCACAAAATGTTGACAAGAATAGAACGCTTTGAAGAAAGTTTTTCCTTTTGAAAGAAAGAAGAGGCTATAATAAAAAGTAAGTGGGGAAGATGTATTTGGAGCCCCATTAGAGAACATTTGATCATCGTCCAACACGACCCAGTATCACATCAAGCACAAATAGTTTTACGTTTGAGTACTACTTGGGGTAAAAAACGAAAGAGAAAAATACGCTATTAAAATGAGCAAAAATGAGCAAAAGCTCATTTTAATAGCCTATTTTTCTCTTTCGTTTTTTGGCGGGCATCATCTCCAGTTCAAACGAACTCAGCAATGAGCATTGACCAAAGCCTACTCATAAACATCTGTTTTTGATGTCCTTGACACCAGGGACCAGTTTATTAAAGAAAAGGAGTGAATCTTAAATCGAAAAGCGATCCAAATTGAGTAGTACACTGCAATCTTTTCTCGATCTAAGATTCACTCCTACGTTTTAAAAAGTTGGGCTCAGATTCAGACGCAAAACTTGTTGATATTTGAGGAGGGCTCCGTTCGCAAAGTGTTCAGTTTGATTTTATCCATCCTACAATCTAGCCAACATAATGATGACACAAACTGAGGTGACAGAGCAAGAGCAGACATCTCAAAGCTCGATTGGTTCAAAAGAAAACAACCTAAAAGTTATCAGCGATAGTTATACGACCATTCTCGAGGCGATTGGAGAGGACCCCAACCGGGAAGGCCTCAGGGACACGCCTTTGCGTGCGGCTAAGGCCATTCAGTTCTTCGTCAAAGGCTACACCGACTCCCTGGATGTGGCTGTTAACAGCGCCATCTTCAGCGAGAACACGGATGAAATGGTGGTGGTGAAAAATATTGAGATGTTCTCCATGTGCGAACACCACCTGGTGCCATTTTATGGGAAGGTATCCATTGGCTATTTACCCAACAAGAAAGTCATCGGACTGAGTAAGTTGGCTCGAATTGTGGAGATCTACTCCAGAAGATTGCAAATCCAAGAGCGACTCACCAAGGAGATTGCCTTGGCCGTCACGGAAGCTGTGGCACCCGTTGGGGTTGGGGTGGTGGTGGAAGCCTCGCATATGTGTATGGTGATGAGAGGAATCCAGAAAATCAATAGCACTGCCATTACTAGTTGTATGTTGGGGGAGTTCCGAGATGACCCGAAAACCAGGAATGAGTTCTTGACCTTAGTCAACAAGTAATGACATATTGAGTACAGTAGTGACAATTGCATGTTATAAAAATATGGAATAAAAATTTGAAGGATTACTGTAGCAGTTTTTTTCTATTTGTGATATTTCAAGGGGGACACATTTTTTTCATACCGGTAACAAAAAATATGCTTGGCTGCTTTTCAATTTTCAAATTAACAGGGAGGCATCGAGAGAAATGGAAAACGAGTAATTATTTGAGTGTGAAATACAGTGAAATCTCGTTATCAGAACTTTAGTTCCACGAAAAATTCTGATAAAAGCACACTTGTTATTGAAAAAGATTTTTTGCTCATGAATTACTTTGGTTAGAGCAACCAACCCAAATTTCATCCGGATGTTAAATCAAGAAAATTGGGCCAAACAGTTAAAAAAATTGGCGGATTAATATTGCTTATTATTGCACTCATTAGAGTCATCCGTCACTCCTACTGTGTCATAATGTGTCAAAAAAAGCAAAGTTCGTTTGTAGGTACAATTCGGGCATTAGAACCTTTTTCATAATTTTTGTATGTTTCTTTATCCGGATTTCACTGTTTATGTGATATCCTCGGCATATCTTTCCTATCGGAATTTTGCCTCACTTAGCCAAGCCAGTTTTGTCATTTTAGTTCATGGACTTCATTGTTAGTTTAATCGTGAACCACTAAAGTGTGAACAGATTTGCTTGAGCTGAGAATTGCCATTTCAGGATCAAGCAGGCTCATTGCGCTCGTCTTAATATGAGCCTAATCATGGGTGTTTTACAGATATGTACGCATTTCAATTTTCAGCTTGATCGAATGGCTCTATCAACAGTGTGCCCTCTCAAAGCTCACAACACAGTCGACACAAAATGAATGAGCTAGCTCTCTCTTCTGGTTATCAATAACCCAAAGAGGGTTGAATCATTCATTCTGCGTGCATGTGTTAATCTTATGTACTACGCTTTGAGAGAGATTGCAACTATTCGATCGAGCTGAAAAAATGAATTACATAATCAAAGCCACCTGGGGTCAGTCTCATTTGGAGAAGAGCGCAAATCGTTCGCAAAAATCCAAATTGGTTTTCCATGACCCTTTTGGCCCCGTTTATATTCCAGGGTTCATGGTTTGATGCATCGCACATATATGAATTTGTGCTTTAATGTGTTCTCCCTTCGACGCTGGAATGAGTTTCGAGGGACCCTGAAGGCGTAACCCGGAAAGTCTAGAAGGAAAGCAACCTTGAAATTCAAAGAAGTACAAACTTGTTAAAAACCTTCAACTTAGTTAAGAGGGCTAGGCAGATTTAAATCTTCATATTCCCCCTCTCTTGAGAGTGTAACTCATCCCAGACGGATTTCAGCTGGTTCTTTGAACTCTAACTAAGACAGCGAGGGGTTCGTTCATGTTCTGCCCCTCGTGAATCCCTCACCCGTTGTTACTCGAGGCATGCAAATTGGATGTTCAAGCTAAGGAAGAATTTCTGAAGAGACTACGGGAAAAATAAAGTTTTTCCTTGGTCCGGACAAACGAGATGGAAGAGCAATTTCCGTACACGAACAATGCACCCAGGTTCATTGTTAATGGTATAACAGAGGCTCATCCTTAAAGAGAGGTGTGTCTGTCTTTGTGGCCTCTTTTTTACCCTGTGGATCCACCAGGTTGGCTTCATAAAAAGTGGAAAGGCGACAAATTACAAGTATCATTTAAGTCACACAGCCAAAAATGGCATGCCAAAATTGAGTCAATGCTTTGGAGGTGATTCAAGATGTGATATTGAGTCAAATTAAATTACACATGGTATATAACTCAAGTCCCGGTGGGCTCCACGGTTACAGATAGCGAACCAGATTATTTCCCCAGTGGATATACCCTCCGCTAATAAGATGAAAGAGCCAAGAAGTATTATAGCGCAGATTGTTGGCTTGCCAGGGGAGCTTTTGTTCTCGTGGAAGCTCACGAGAACTAACGCCGAATAAAAAACGAGGCAGTTTGCGAACGTCAACCCTAATAGCCCGAGTTGTACATCGGGATCGAGAGGGAAAGAGAAAGAAAAGGGACCAACTTACGTATAGTGGCTTGCGACACGGGATCCTTCAATAAGAAACATCTAGAAAAGGATTCGTTACAAATTCCCAATCCACGGCTGGATATAGATCCCGCCATGATCCATCAAATCCTGTCGATTCGAAGCGCCATTGCAAGGTGAGAATTGGACGATGCACTGTAGAACCTGAATATCTTGGAGGCCAGTCAATTATATGGGCACTGTTATCTAAGAGCTCAAGCTGACTTTTTTGGTTTGTTTTAGACATGGTCCTCTTCTAGCAGAGAGCTTCTACTCAGAAAGATGGATGAGATCATAACGATCCCAGAGTCTTGGAATCAAGGCCAAGACTTTCATTTCTAAGAAGGACTTAGGAGTCATGCCAGATTGGCGCCTTTTTGTCAGTCTCTTTTGCTTGAACCGCAGTATGTAGCACCCAATTCCAACTGCATGGATTTAACAATGCCTTTTTTGCTTTCCATTCTCTTCCGGCGCTTTTTGCAAAGTCACGCTAGTTGGGCTCCCTTACATCAGCTGATTTTCCGCATCCACCAACGATAGCTGTCACGACAATCATGGATTTTGAGAACTGCCTGAGCACCTCTGAGACACGTTTTTCTAATTTTTTTGTGGAGGCTCCTACTTGGATCTTTTCGCCTCTAATTGTGGCGAGGACATGTAAGAAACCAAGCTACCAATATCGGGGTATCAATGGAAGGAGAAGAAGATTGGAAGAGAGACTCAGAGGGTTTTCGAGGTAACGAAAGAACTGATGGAATGTGGGTTAGTTCGCCAAGGGCAAGTTTGCCATTTGCTAGACAACCAGCTTCCTCCAGCTATGGTGACAGGTTTTTTTTTGAGAAAGAAGCTCTCTAATAATGCGTCGTTCGTCTCACTTCATTTTAATCTTCCCTAAAAATTGACCTTGGCCGAGCGGATTTCTCGATATTAGCGGGGAGGTGGTGCCAAATAGGCCATTTTGGACCGATAGAACGAAATCAATGGAACTTGTGGTTGAAGGGATCCCTAAGTGGTCCATTTTGAAGAGCCAAATATCGCTTGGAACGCGGACGAGAGGGAAAGTTAATTGCATTTTCCTCTTCTTTTTCTTTAAAGTCTGATGGGAAACAAGTGAGCATGGAATGGCTGGGAGTGGAAAGGCTCCAGGCTTTTCCACGTCCTAACATTGAAAATCTCATGCCAAAGGCTACTCATGCGGGTATATATTCAGTCGGGGAAGATTTTTCAATTTCCAAAGGAGCTCATTTTCTGGAAAGAGACATTGAAAAGCACCAAGAACCTCAATGACAATCATGTGCTTGGACAGTGACGGGGAGATACGTCCTTCACTTCGTCTTGGTAAATGAATAAAATGACACAATCAAGATCGTAAAATGGTTATTTTTCGCCATAGGACACCTCTTCATCTTTGATGAAGTGTCTCTAATGGGAATACCAGATCACCCGGAGGGTCTGACATTTCCTGTTTCAACATTTTTTTGTAAACTTTGAAGACGAAGTGTTTTATCTTCTTTTCATAGAAACTAGTTTTTGTCTCTATCGAACTGCTAATGACTTGGCGCATGTACTTGCAATCATTAAAACCCTTATTGCTTTGTCATTTCGTCCATCAGATGATTGAACGTTTTGAAAAACGACGTTGGTTGCAATTCTTATATTTCCTTGCAATCGCTTAGTTTTAAGAAAAAGAAATGGTTAACCAGACAGTACTATCCAATGACTAAAATGCGTTTGTTTCTGGAGAGTAGAAGCTGGGACGTATCCATCCCGATGAGACATCAAATCCAGATGTGCAGCATTTAGACTTAGTCTCTTCGCAAAATTCACTACATGTACTGTGCATCGTTCTTTTTAATAGAACGCCAATGGGTTCATCCACTAGACTTGAATAAGAAACCTCTCGGAAAAAAGGTTAACAATGTTTAATTATAAATGTCGTCTTATTCTGGGAAAATTTCGGTTTATCTCTTCATTCAGCATGTGTACTGATGGTACATTTGTCATCCTTAATGTTCATTTATCGAAGGAAATGGGGAGCCTCCAAAAGCATTGAGTGACTAGATGATCGAACTAGTGTACTCGATGTGGAATAGAAGATTCCAATAGGAGGTGCACTTCATTTGGCTGTTGGGCCTTACAAACTTGCGTTTCTGTATTCCTTTGAACTACTCTACCTTCGCTTGAATAGCATCTGTCTATTGGGCATCTAGACTTGATGTCCTCTTGTGCGCCTACTAAAAGAATTTGATGGCTAGTCAAAGTGAGGGAAATGCGATGGCAGTGTTAGTTGTTGTTGAGAAAATTGTCAACAAACAGAAAAACTATACATTGAGGATGCTCAGCGCAATTCATTTTCCAAAAAAATGTATGCCAGTTGGTGTACGTATTGAAAACTGCAAACCCCTGTTTATAGATATGAGTGTCTGATTATGAATCACCGACCTACTTCTAGAGAATGACATTATATTCAGGGTTACCAATTGTAGCCTTTGTCGATCAGACGAGAGCTAACATATTTGAATAGAGCTGTCCAATAAGCATTAAAAAGCAAGGAATTAATTCTTCCTCGAGTCACATTTGAGAAATTAGGATCCTGCAACTGCATTTTAATTTTATTGTGGAGTCTTTCTCACCATTAGTGCAATTCTTGTCAATCTCTATCTCCTAAAAAGGCAATTTCGGCGCACTAGGAATCAGATTTCGACTTTGCGTTGCAAAATCGATTGCATTTGAGTTAAACTGCCTCCCGTACCCAAAACCCAGCCACCCGCCAATTTAATCGAGTGAACCACGCCACTTTCGTCAAAGTGGTTGAAGGCATTCTTTTTATGGGATTGGAGCGATGAAATTTGCATACAACATATCTAAATTTGCAGGTCCCTTTGAGATTGAGGCAAATTTAGTGGGCCAGTTGTAACTTTCAACAGAAAGTTGGCAATGAGTTTTTGTTAATTGGCATTCTCACTAACTGAAATGACATAGGTTTGAGTGACAGGTGTTCCGAAAAGTTAAAGAGTCACTCCTAAAACTAAAAATCGATATCAATTACGTCTTCGTTAAACCTCTAAAACCGCTTCTTACTAACAGGCCAAATTTCTGGAACAAGTAGAAAGCCTAAAGCAATTAACACAAGAGCATCCATTCTCTTGCTCCTACAAACCAACTTGTCCAAGTTATATTTAGGATTGGGGCGAACACGTTATAAAAGTGACCCTCAAATATTGATGAAGGTAAATACCATGTGCAACCTTGAATAGAGCTTCTCTAGATGAATGAACATCACGCCGAATGTGCTAAGCCACATCAATCAAGCATCAAAACTCGGCTGAAAAGTTTTGTTCCTCCTGGTTTACCCGCTCTTCCTAACCTCAGAGGTTCTTTGTGAAGCAGATGGATAGCCAATACACTACTTGGATTGCCTTAGAGGAAGGAGTCCTCCATCAAGTTACTCCTTCACCCCTCAACTGACCCCACCTTCAGGAGGAAGAGAAAAGTAGGCATGGATCACTTCTAATCAAGCGTAATTGAATTTGATCCGAAAGAGGAAATTTTCGTGCTCAAAGACCATGGTCCAAGAAGAGCAAAAATGCTGATCTCCAAATACTCCTGGTGTACGTACCGAGCTCGTCTATACGGCAAAGTTACACAATTGTTAGATGCTGCTGAGCTTTTAATATTAATTACAAAGCTGTCAAGATTAGGAACCATCAGACAATGGCGACCTTCCAGACCATGTTACTGTATGGTAAGATGGAGCGAGATTCAGATGAAGAACTGGGAGAGGCTCCGTACTCTGGACTGCAAATTAGAGCACTCTGTACCGAAAGAAGTAACCAATCTCACAGGGAGAGAAGGTGGGGCTGGGAAATGCCTTTTGTCTCATGATCGAGCTCACTTGTGAGTTGTAACTGACAAGCGATGTAGCGATGTACAGTACACTCCAGAAAGCAATCTCGTCATGACAGTCTCACTTGAGTGAAAGAAATCTGGGAAGAACAGGAGATAGTTTGTTAGGCTCCATTTAGGATCCAACATGCAATCAACAGCTATTACAACAAAAGCAAGTGTCAACATCAATCATGCAGAGAGACTGTAGGTTTGGATGCACTCCCAAGTATTGTTCAAGGCATTTCTAGCGTAATTTCTTCTCTTCACATTGGTCCATTTCATCTCCCATTTCTAGTTCCAACCGTAGGACTGAGCTTTGTGGGTTCACCAGGAGGATATCTTTAAAGTTCCAGTTGGTGGACCTCAACTTTTATTTTTTTATCTTGTTGCAAGAAATGGTTTCCAGCGTAAGATTCTCATCTCAGGGTTGGTTGTTTCTTTCCAACTAGATTGCACTTAAATATAGTTTCAACAGCGAGAGATTGATTCTCATCTACAACTCCGCTTTTCAGTTCGCGTTTGGATGCGTTGCCTTAAGTTGTTATCCTGCCAGAAGATTCTGATACAAAATGCATTCCTCGTTGTTCATTCTAGTTTCATTAAAAAGAATGCAGGACAACCAACATATAAAGGTCTTTTTTCCTCACGAGCAAAAATCCACCCGGACCTAGTAGTCAGATGTGGGACTCTCATGTTCCACAGAAAGTTATTCAACCCTCACTTTCCAATCCGACCTCTAGTGGAAATCACCCCGAGCTAGCCATAAAAAATAACTTCCTCGCGTCCTTCGTTGTCCCGCTCTCCAAACTTTAGGGTTTTAAGACCACATTACATACCGAAAACCATTCAAAGCTCTCAGCCAAAAAGATTTTGAATTCCGTCACTCCCAGTTTACAATACCAATAAACGAGAACAAAGAGAAGGAAGCCACCAGGACTTGGGAGCTAAAAAATACCAGACTCCGTCGGCACTCCAAGTGTATCGTAGTTGTTCCGTCAATGGATTATATGTCTCTGGTAGAAGATCCTCCGAACAATGCCAAGAGTGGTCTCTCAAATAACGCAGTCTTGAAACTCCGTGCTTGGAACAGGGTCATCTCTTCATTGTCTCAATCCTATCTCGACTGGGGATTTAAGCACCCGCCATTTAGCAGAAACGCGCTTCTTATCGGATATCATTAAAAACGCTCGGAATCCCCACTTCTCGGAGAAACATCAGTGAGCCAAAGAGCTCCATTGAAGGTATCCAAGACAGAGATTGGACCTCGCCAATTAGCCTTGAATCTGGCTTCAACCACTGATGTCGGTACTAATTTTGAATTTTTTTCGAACCCACCGTTTCCTTTAAGTTACTCCATTTTGCCCGTGGAAAGGATGAAGTGAAATGGTGACAGTGCCAGATCTCTGCAATTATCCCACGATCCCGAGATTTTCTCAGGCCCTTTTTGCTCCTTAGACTCCTTCTTCTTCTTCCAAAGGGGAATCCAACTTGCATTTTGGAGTCTTTCTTTCTTTCTTTTCAGGAGGCAGGATTGGTTTGGGCGAAAAGGTCGCCATTCTGCCGCACGTGGGAGACGAAAAGTGAACTCCTAAACGAAGCTTGTCGGAAACTTTCCAAAGTGTTGCAGTTAATTTAGATGAGGTCTGAAAACTATTACCTACATGTTTCTGTACGCCTATATTTACTTATGAACGCGGTGACGGAGAAAAAGTTCTGGGCTCGTAACTTTTGCACGCCTGGAAATGTAAGCCATTTCCGGTTCCCCCTGTTCCCTCTATTCCTTAGTTCTCGCCCCATTGTGCTCCCTGTTAAAACTGGGCGGGGAAGGAATTCAAGTTTATTGAACTTGGCCTAGGATTTCGATCCAAGGCCGGGTTGAATCGTGCTGAGGATAACTTCCTTAAGCGAATACTGATCTACTTCTGAGCGAAAGACAACAGTGTCATATCCCTGTGCAAACCAGTTGAAATGCTCCACCTATGTTTGAGATCCACTATATGGGTTGGCAAGTGTTATTGTTTTGTGTTTATTTTCCATAAGAGACTTTGGCCGTGCGAGCTTCCCTTCCTCTTGTGGTTTAGAACGGTGGCAATCTAATGGCAATGGATGTTTGCAACAGAAAAGGATGGCAAAGATCCGTTCATTTCAAGATACGATTTTTTGGTTTTTCTCAAAAGCTGGAACGTCGATCTGACATAGATATAAACTGAGTTCTGATATGCTTGAATTCTTATTATCCCAAATGAAACTTTGATTCAGATATTACCTTGATGGAGACAATTAGTTTGATCATCGTGACTTTCAGAATTAGAGTGTAAATATAAATCACATTCAATGATCTAGCTCGTTTTCCAAAAACAGTTTTGGGCCCTTAAGGTTAGTAAATACAAATTACAGTACATTAATCCTGATTTGTTTTCCCTAGCGCGATTTCGGCCAAACGAGTCTTGCCAACGACCCCTCCATATTTCCAATATTATAGTGAAAAGAACAAGATGAAGAAGCTTTTACAAATTATTTTCCATGTGTCATATGATATTTCTTAGAGGCCTCGTTTAGAAGCACCCAGTTGACATCTTGTCAAGGCAGATTTCCTGCCCAGGTCTTTGGTTCCAAACTAGATCCAAGAACGAGATGTTTGTCCTATTGGAAAAGTTTCATTCCTTCCTCTAAACTTGGATCGTCTTTCCGAAACAAGAGATGGTTTTTCTTAGACGGCCAGTTTCGAGAATCGAGACATTTGAGAGAGAATCGTCAAGAAGTCTTGACATCGCAATCTCTTTGGCACACCAATGTGGTCTTTTCATTTGGCCTTGGAAAGGGAGAAGGTAGGCGAGAAACGCGGTCAGTCATCACTAATCAGTCACCTAAATCTATGTCAATCGGAAATTAAGTTACTATCTCTCGCCTATCGTATTGTGCAGACTCGAACCAGTCTACCATTTTCGTCTTAATATAGCCTTACCAAGGAAGAGTGTATTTTAATCAATTTTGAATGAATTGACACGTGTAGTTCAAGAAAATTTTCGAAACAAATTAATCGGAATCTCATTTCTGGACCCATCCGTGGTTTGCTCGGTCTTTTGGGGCATCTGTTCCAGATCGTAAAAAGTTCAGTTAATACTTGGAGCTTTCGCTCCATATTCAGTAAAGTTATTTTTTCAATTTTCTCCGATCAATCTGGCCAGATCGTGGAACTTAGTTCGCCATAACCACCAAAAATTGCAGATTCGACATTCTTTTCAATGGCTTCCTGGGTTTGTATATTTGTCGGACCATTAAGAACCATCTGGCCGTTTCCACCTCATCGCAAAACTTGGATGTGCACATTTCACAAAGGCAAAAACCCTTTTTCCATCTCATTCAGCCAGTCAATTCTTATAGCTTACCTTTATAATCAGCAGAATAATAACACCTTCACCAGCACAATTGAACTTTCTATTTATTGTCTTTGAACGGGATCCGAACTCACGTTGTCTACCTATCGGTCCAAGGTTGCTCAAGAAACTGGAACCAAATTCCATGCACGATGTTCCCTCTGATTTGGGCGTGAGCGCAAAAGCGCCGGGCCAGCTGAGTTCAGTGTTCCCAAGCCGGCTGGTAAAGCGCGCGCGCGAACTTTGGAGTGATTGGGAATTGGATTACCCGCTACGAAAGCTCTTCACCCGTTAGCCACTTGCACTGGATCATCACATTTTTGGTATTTTAAGTCGATAATCTTGTACCCGAAATACCCAAGTGATTGTGCGGATTACACTTTTTGCACGAATCCAAATGTCGTGCTTGACAAAGCCCGTTCGTTGGTTCTTTGGTGGAGGCGCCCGCAGTATTTGTGGAACAGAGTTTGGATTGTGGGTGGCATCTTTGGCCACAGAGCCTCCAAATGGGTTCTCATTTTAATCCTCTTTTATTAAAGGATAGTCACGGAAATGGCCGGAATTCGCTCCTAAATCACGAGCTATCCACCCCACCATGTTCATGCATAATTAGGGGATCCCACCAGTTTCGCGAGTCGCGTTCGCGAAGTCATAGAAGTAAGTAGGCCATTCAATTGAGAATGTCAATGACACTCTCCTTCTCAGGGTGTAATATGAGTTATGTGGTGGATTCAAGTCTCGCAATCTTTAAACGTTTATATCTTATGAACAAGAGAAAAACATTTTCCGGTGAGCATTCACTAGCTTCATGGCTGGAATGTGATACCTTGTGGAATAGGCAGGGAGCAAAGCAATCCTTTACAAAGAAATAACATTCATCCTTCAGTTTCGCTAATTGGAGGAGAATGTAGACATATTGTGTGTGTTAACTGATAAATACAGAAACATACTACTTCATGAATCAACTAGATGAAAGAGCCTTAAAGAGCCAAGTAATTCAGGAAATGAAATGCTAGTCGATGCAAAAGCGGTTCTACTATATATAGTACTATGTATTGCAAGTGTTTTGCTTTAACTGTAAGATTTAACGTTAAGCACATAAACCATAAACAGCTGATACTTTCTTGGATTCTGAATAACCATTAATAATAATAATTGTGATCGATAAATGAAGGCATTACACGAGCATTGAGAATGTAAAGGCCAGCAAAAGCTCTTTAATGATGCATTTAATATCTGAGATAATAGCATTGGTGGATATTTGAGAAACCTAAACGAAATTCCACAACCGCATGGAACTACGTAGTGTGAAACTACTTTCTTTGCCTCTCGATTGAAGAATGTCCCGAGGGAAAAACGCTTTTTCTGCCCAGCCGTCTTATTTTCTGAACTTTTTCCGAACCCGTCTGATTGGAATGGATACTCCACAGATGAAAACAGTCGGAAGTCAGGAAAACAGAGTTTTTGGAGGGGCCACACTCCCAAAAAACTTTCCTCTAGAGGAATATAAGGTTTATTGAGCCTGGCTGGAAGACCAAAGTGACATTTCTGGATTGAAATTTTATCAATCTTAATATTACCGAGAAATAGCATGAAAATGGTTTTCAACACTTTTGCATACACCGTTTTCCCCTATTTTGTCGTCAATTTAAGTTAATGAATTGGCATCTGAAGAAGTTAAGGTAACCTTTAGAAAATATGAACCCATGGCTTTTGTATTGTTTTGTTCCCAGGGTTCCAAAATATGTCGTTCGACTTAGGGACAAAAATAATGATGTTGCTTATTAATAGCTCCTGACCCATTAGTTAATGGGATACCTCAATATTTATGGGTTTCCATACTTGTGTTGGGTGACTTGACAGAGAAATAAGCCGAGTAAAATTTCTATTACCTGGAATTTTATTGGAAATGCGTACTTCATTTGATCAATGAAAACTGTTCACCTGCAATGAAATATCATGACCTAATCAGGTCAGTGCATACGATGTTGCGAAAGTTATGGGCCAACCCCCGTGTGTTCAGGTGTCCTAACTTGTATAAATGTGCATAGATGTAATGAATCAAAAGGTCAAGGTTAGAGCAGAAAAACTAAAGGTCGCCATTACTCATTCACGTAATGTGCTTTGAAATTTAGAAACAATCGGACCAGCTCTCTTTCAAGCAGATTGGTCAAAAACCATGTCTAATATGAGAAGTGACCAACAGGAGTTGGCTCCTGCTCATCACTCTGAAATATCACAAACGTTTTGAACGAGGGAGGAGACGTGGTGTAGTGGTTAGCACGATTTCCTAATACTAGAGATGTCCCCGGTTCGAATCTCCTCCCCGACCTTCCTCAAGGAAACTTTTAGACGCTTACCCTGCCCACAGACGGAGAACCAAACGGGTACGGACACGACACTGCCTATCGGAAAAGTATAAGGACGATATGATGGCTGGCTTCGCCGGCTGGGCGAGGCTTATCCCTCCGACCCTAGCACCTGTTATGGATTGAGCATTGTCCATGCTCATGCTCATCCAATGTATATGTAATCCAGTCATGTATATAAACCTCACTAGTCAGATATACAGTCAGTTATCAAGTCCACCCAAAAGTTGATGACAGCACCCAAATACAAAAAAGTCGAAAAAACGAGTATTTGAGGCATGGGTGTAAAGCCTGGTCATTTTTCATTGTTAAAAATTCTATTGGTATTCAGAAATTGGAAGGTCAGAATATCTCTAACTGATAAATAATTCGAACTTCTTGAAAAGCACCATGAAATGGTATGGTCNTACGGACATCATCTGAGCCTTTACCTGAGTCACTTTTGCCTATCAATTGAGATACAGATGGACAATATGTTATTGTATTGCTACAATTTTTTTATTGTATTGGAATGGCTACACTGGGCTAAATTGAAATCTCAGGTTGGCTATTTTAGTTCTCTTGAACCTGGCAAGCCTGGTATGGTCTAAAGTTTATTCGTGAAAGTAATATCTAATTTTCTCAATGTCTAGAGCGGTCTAGCAACGTTGTGAACAGAAATGCAGGAAGATTTCACAGTTTCGTTAACTATTATAATTGTATATGTAATTCATATTATTAGGCCTCGGGTGGTTGGTCCATTACTTTTGAACCACTCCATAGATCAAGAAAAATCTTAGAAAGTCTTAAACATACAATGTATTTTTGGCGTTTTACCCGGCTTTTTGTTATACTTACCAAGTGATTATAGATGCAAAGGTTAATCTTTAAACTATGACTTATGTCGATTATTTAATTTAACGCCAAGGTGAATAGTCGATGGATAATGTGTTTAAATACTATTTTGACAAATACTCACACCATAATTTTTTTTTCAATTAACCAGTTCGCTCAAATCGGCAGAAGACCATCACTTTGTATATGAGGTATCCGAGTGTATTAGAAATACTGATATCGTCACTCTTTGTTAAAGGAAATACAAGGATATATATTGCGCCGTTTTTAAAGGTCTCGGTTACCTACTGCGTACTAGAGATGAGCATTGGTGTGTGTCGGCTTTAAGAGTTGCATCAACAAATTGAGGGAACAGTCGGGATTCGACCCACCATTGATGTGCCCACAAAATACGTCAAAAAAAAAGCCACTTGGAGGGCCAGACCAGTAAAAGTTTACCATAGCTTGTTCTTCTCCAAGTAAAGTGATGCCTTATTATATCAAAGCCTTCAGGGTACGATAGAGAGAGCATAAGCTTTCTAAAAATTCCTTCACAGTTAAACTCATTGGAGGTTTCGAGCATCTGTTTTTTATGTTACGTTCCTTTTCCGCTTTTTCAGCCAGTACATAGTACATTGAAGGATATTATGAAACAAGTCCCCATCCAAATTCCGCACCTCGAGAAATAAGTTAACAAGGCTCGGATAATTCAGTCCAAAACTGGGAACCAATTTAGCAGAAAAAGGATGTACTCTTTTGCAAGTCTCAAGATGTTTTACCAGGAACATTGAAGGAAATTGAGAGCTCTCGAATTGGGCGAAGCCGCGAAAGGTATATGATACGATAATACTTCACGGATAGCTTGACTACTTCTTCAAAAGCAAGCCTAAGCTTTTTCATTAATAAGCTTTAGGGTCAAGCCAAGTGGCGTTAGAGACTTTATGCACGTTTTGTGAGCACCTTCAAGCCCTCGAAAACCTACGTCATTTAAAACAATAAAGAAATTCCAGATAAATCTTTCAGTCAAGAGCAACCTCCTTCTGCCAACTCAAATTTGTTGCCAGACCAAATGTCATATCAAGTTTGATTGTTAAAATATAAAAAGAAAAAATATTTTTCATCTTTTCAGTAATTGCAATTTTTTCCAAGCTTGAATCCCAAAATGAGTGCTCTCAAATCTGGTTACTCTGGTTGATTTATCTCAGCTATTTCTCTGGGTGAAGAGACATGGGCTAAAAAGCAATTAAATTTAGGTCTTCTCTTTTTGTGTCTAAAAGTATTGGGATTCTAGTAGCGTTTTCAGGAAAAGCTTGAGCTTTTGTCTAATAAGGTAAGCAGGATCAATGAATAATGTTGGAATGGGAGAGCCGCTTTATTTCGCTTTGAGGTCTCCACCATTCAAGCTAGTCAAAATAATGAAGTTGTCTTCTCTTATGGATTCCCTCAAAGCGCCATTTGCCCAATGTCCCAGTGTTGTAAATAGTCTTCCCGCTAATACAGCAGTTGTTTCAACCCATTACAAGCGTTCAAACGTGTATTCTTGGGGTACAATTCTTTTGAGCTGTAGGGCATTACATGCTCAGGACCGGTAAGGAAGTCCACAAATAATGTGCACTTTAGTTCTTCCCAATTTGGTGATACGGTCTTGGTGTGTTTTGTCTTGCTTAGTATTACCAAATTTTGTGATAAGTCTGGATGCTAACTTACAACATCCATGTCCTGAGGAGGTTTTAACAAGAATTATTTCATTAAAATTAGAAGTTTTCAGAAGTTTTATTTTGCCTGATAAAAACCTCAAAATAAATTGAACTCCGAGCCCTGGTGCTGACCTTAACAGGAGACCCGCTAACGGCGGCTGACTACATAGACATTCTCAAAGGCAAAAGGTTGTCATGGGTGCTGAAGATTTGTGGGGACCAACCCTGTGTGTTCTAGCAAGATCGGGCCCTGCAGACACTTCAAACATCGTTCAGAAGTGACCGAGCGACAACCTGGAGTTCTGGCCAAATGAGTTCTGCCCCCCTCTTCACTAAGCGTTCCTATTGATTGAGGCTGTTAGGATCAGGTCAGTGGTTGGAAATTGGAACGCGGATCCTTTTGAGAGAGGAAAATCGACAGTACTAGAAATACTCCCTTGATCGTTTCTTTTCCCCTTTTTAAACACCCTTTGACACCGAGGTGAGAGTTTTTCAATCTGGTTGACTTGTTATTTCTGAAGTAATTCAGTTTTCCCTCTACATAGGTAACTGAGGTAGTCAGTGTACATTGTGGCGGCCTTACCCATAATAAGTTCTTGACAAACCCAAACCGATGGCATGGAGCACATGATCACCCCGGATGCCGATCGCAAGCTTTTTCTTCCCGAGTGCCGATATTGCCATCATTTTCCGACTCCTAGGATTGTAACAGTATTGACGATTTGAAGTTGTTTACTCCGTTTACTTAGATCAGTCAAACTTTGTGAAGCACTTGAGGAACACACTTTTATACCTTCCAAAATTTGACAGGAACTACTCGAATTTTCAATCTTTGTAGGCTTGTGAATGAAACAAATACTTCACAGTGTCAAATTAAAAAAAAATGCGCACGATTCCCGAATCCGATGTCGTAAGCTTGTTATGGCCCAGAAAAAACTGGGGCAAAATTCGTTTCAAGGTTGATGCAAGACATATTTTTTACGAGAGCAGAAATAAGCATACTCCAAGATCGTTACTTAAATCCTTCATATGTGCTTAACTTAAAGCCAGTTTATGAGGGCTGCAGAGAGGGTTAAACCACGGACTTCTAGAAATATGGACTGCGAACGAGCTTCCCAGCCTGCTCTTGGTCATAGCCACTCTGAGCCACTTTTTGAACTAAAGTAATAAAATAAGAAACATAGATCTCTTCAATGAACGGTAGGTCAATTTTATATCATTTACATGCAAAGTCGATCGTTTCAAAGTTATGTTGTCAAAAGCTTATGTCGCTGACCAAGAGCAGGCCGAAAATTCAAATTTTATGTAGTGTTTACTACATAAATTTGAACATGTCTCCTGAGTTCCCTAAGCATAGATTTGGGCTCAAGCTTGGCTGAGTTCATCTATTCAACAATACCTTGTGGTCGTATCAAGTGCTTATTTGGAATAAGATGAGCGGTTTAGGAGATAGGATATTTTTGCTTCCGTTTCCAGTCCATATCTCTAGATGTCCGTAGTTAAACATAAGGAATGATTCTGAACTTTTAGGTGATTCCATTATCTTCTTAACGCTAACGGCAGAAAGCGGGTCATGGGCCGTTTGGGCAATCTTAACCGGCTGGGACTAGTTTCAGTTATGTATTCTCTTTTCTTGCTCTTTCAGCACTTCCATGATTTGACTCATGAAAAAACATAGGGCTCTTATAGGTGCTCAATTTCGAATCCAAAATCAGCTATTTTACCTGAAGAACCTCTGGTAGGGCTCCAATTAAAACGAAAAATAGTACAGAAATGAAGACCCAAGATCAAAAACGAATTATACAGCAGCCCTGGTTCCGAGACCAAGAAAGGTAGGGTCTCGTTTTTACACTCTGCTGAGCGAATTTGTGTTTGTTTTTGTATCCTATTTCGCTCCTGACGGCAGCCCTAACCGAGCTCGGTCCTAGAAGCTAAAAAGCTGATATTCCGGTTTGAAGCATCACTAAACTGACCAGAGGCGAGTTTTTAAATGCTCGTGCCTCTGAGTTAAGGCTTAGACGTTATCCAAAATGAACATTCGCTTACCACTTTGGCCAGTGTATTATTATAGTAGTTAATGTCCCAGTCCCTAACTCCAAGGTACGAGCTTGAAAAAACTGGCCTCTGATCGTCTCCGGGTCGTTCAATCTCGAGAAGGAAAAAGCAACTCAATTCAGCAATCCGTTGGCTTTAACGAGTCTTAATGCGCAGATTTTTTTCAGGCAATCTTATATGTAAAATTATTCTTAATCAAACTGAAGTAAAGAGGATAGGAACGCTGAGGCTAAATATTGTGATTAAATTTTTAAACGAAACCCACTCAAGGTACGAGAGATTGAGCGAGAAACTGAATATAAAAGATTATTACTGCATAAATAAATCCACTATAAAACCAAGCAAGTCATATCCCGAGACATTTCTACCTTTATGGTGGCCTGGACTCATTTTTATTTCACTAACTCGGGCATGGAAAAACTTTCCAAGTAGGTAAGAAGAGGCTTACATTTTCACGTAGTAATTGGAGACCGCGAAGTAGATTGTCAAAATTGGCTGACTCGAGGCCGCTTTACGTACACCATACGTGGCCCACCGTCCTCTAGCCTCAATCTCCCTTTTCGCGTACTTTACGTTTGGTTTGAACGCGCTCCATTCTAACAGAGGATCAAGCCTCCAAACGAGGAGAGCACGCCGTTCCAACTTGGAACTTACGAGCGGTCCACCCAGGAAGCCGGTTCCAAAGACGTACGCACTACTTTTCGAGGAGGGCCTTTCTGAAAAGTGGTAACAGTCTGAGAATGGTGAATGCAAAACGAACTTGTGTGCAACAAGTGGGTGGGTGATGAGCGACTTTAGTAACACTAACAACGAATAGTTCTTCGGGTAAGAGAGATATAATAACATCTGTTGACTAACGTATGCATCCCGTCAGAATATGGTAAACAGCAGACTTATCCGATAATGTGCCAACTGTCAGTCCCAGACGATCCAAGTTCTTCCGGATGTTTGAGCCTTAACTTTTTCTTCGTGCTATATCTTAGAACAGGCCACTGAGTGGCCTCTCTGTGTAGGTTATTCTACATAGACAAAGTTGAGGCCGAATAGGTTCATTGAAAGCAATAAAAGCAAGATCCATTTTTAAATGTTTCGCTTTGGGATCTTGGTTAACGAAGTAGAATGTGATCCAGAACCAATTGACAGTCAGGATATCTCTAATATGAATTAGAATGGCCCAAAAATATACTTTAATTCCGACCCTTTTGGATCTTATTAATGTTCCAATGTTGGTTCTGGATGATCAGGATTCGGAACCAAAGAGAGCAAATCTTTTAGAACAAAGATTTGCTTTCCCTAAAAATTGTCCTTTGATTTCGAAAGATAAGACCCCTTTTCCAAGCTCTTTTTCAATTGAAATAAAACCAGCAGTATGTAAAAAGTATCTTTAGGGAACTAAAGAGAAGTCCCAAAATGCATAATGATTTGAATCACATTGCCATTGAAATATAATGATGCCAGTCAAAAATTAGCCTCATAATTTTACATTAATCGGTCAGTTTTCTTATCAAAACAGGTCTTTTTTAGATTGAGATGTTTAGCCAGAAACGTTGAAATTAGAGCCCATTTATTATCAATGAAGTTGTTTTCTCCTTGTGTATAGATTAATGATTTCTTTATTGCTGGCCTTCCAAGTTCAGTTTCATATTTTGAAGCGCCCTGAACTGGTAATCTAAGACAAATCAAGTATCTCTTATCTTTGTGAGATACTGTAAGACAATGTTTTGCAGATGTTTTACTAACAATGCAGTTTCTGCAAAAGGTAAAATCTTTATCATCATTATCATAAAAAAACAGTCTAAAAGGGACAACCAAGCTCATTTCACAACTCCATCATTTATTGGGAATGAAAGCCAAGTACCGGTGAGCTGTCCCGAAAATAAATGCCTACCATTGATGAAGTAGTACCATAACTTTCAAAAACAGTTCAAAAACCACTCTTTTGAATAGGAACAAAAATATTTGGTTTCTTGTTTTTTTTTCTTACAATAATTACATTAGTTTGTAAATGTCGAAATATTGTTGGAAATTGTTTCTTTAGGGGGGGCTGAAACCAATCTTAGACTATAGTTATAATTATTTATAGGCTTAGGTTATATCCAATAACAATTTAAACCTCTTTTTAAAACCTGGCGCTACTGTGCTTATTTCTACTATCACGTTAGTAGCCTGTATTTGAAAAATCCTCTCGATTTTACCGGATGTGGGTGGGTAGTCTGCGCATGTCAAAAGCAGCTTTATTAGGTAGACCTTTCTTTGAACGACCACAACGTGCTCACTACAACCAATCTAGTCTTCTCTTTTGATAATAAGCTCTTTGCAATGATCGAAATTTTAGATGGGTTTATCCGAGGACGACTTCACCACTGGACAGCGACGGGGGTGGGGGGAAATGAGTAACTCTAATTCCAATCAATCAAATGTTTTTTTCTTTACATGAGTTGACTCAATTATAGCCTTAGAAAGCAATGGTCAGTTTTGATCTCAATCGAACGTCTGTGTCAAAAGTTATGAGCATTTAAAACTCGGACCAGGGAGGGCGCAAATTGAATGAGCTAGCACCACGTTGGTAAGATCTTAGTGTACCGTTTCACTAGGATGGAAGTCCAGGTTTGAATCTCCAAGATTGAATCCCAGAATTGCATCTTGGGATTGAATCTTGAAGTTCCATCTTATTCATCCATTTATACTATAGGCAATTCAATCTTGTTGCCGAAAACAGCTTATCTACTCAATCAAGTGTCAGATCTTTGTTATTTGTTCAAGCACTCTATTCACATTGCCGGTATCTATGTTTGAGGAAGGAGTTAGAATAAACTAATTAGTAGATCTTGTTGTCCAATGTCCATTGGCAACTGCAAAGGGAAAGTAGTAATAAACACCATAACAGCAATGATTTGACTTTGGAAAACACCCTGGTTTGTTGCCCAAATTGGGAAAGCATATTCTAGATGCTGTTGGAAAATTGATTGGAAGAGTTTTCATTGTACGTACATATGCATGTATACAAATTAAAGCATCGTCATGAGAGAACCACACTCTAATCCCAAACAGGGACCCATTTGTACGTATATTATGTCCAAGTCATTTTGTAGGTCTGCTTGGTTCCTAAAATTTCTAGCAAACACTGGCTTAACATCATTAGCATAGGAAGATATTGAAGACTGGAGGGAGAATCCATGGAGTAATGGAATGAACAATTCGAACAAGATGAGGCCCAGGAAAGTTCCTTGAGGTACTCCAGACACCGCGTGTCTAGTGCTGTCGAAGGAGCCATCAACTCGAACAGCTTGAGAGGACTTGGTGAGGAAATCCCTGATCCAACGGCACATATTTCTTCTATTACCTTTTTTGTTTGAACAAATTAGGAGTAGAATATAAACTAATGAAGTATGCAAATTACAAAATCGAAATTCCTACAAAAGGGTTCAATGCCAACCAGAAGTTATCTTTTCCAAATAGATGCACCATGATTTCAAGTTCCGTTTACTGTTGATTTTGATTTTACTTAAGATTGGTTAAGATATGTGATTTATTTGAAGAAACATTTTTGTGTCTTTTTGTCATCACATTTCTCTCCGCACTCTAATTCTCAACCATGTTCAATCATTCCGAGCAAGAACGCCACTTTATTAGGCGTAATGCCAAATGAAACAAAACACAAACACTGAATATTACTATAAAGGACAAATCAGCAAGCTGCAATAGCTTCAAGTATTGAATTGGCGTGCTAAATACATTGAAACCCAAAAGTTATGGTAATGTAGGCTATGTGGTTTCATTAACTCCTTAAACAGTAGTAGAAAAGCAAAATTGTGGGAACTATTCAAATATTACCGCCACTATAAGGGATTGGATGGATCAATAAAATCGTAGCGAAATCACTTCTTTTAAAATATCATTGCCAAGGTATGTAGTTCTCATTTAGGGATTGTAATATGTGAACTTCACAGACACTTTTTTGCAATAGGCTTGGCCGCACTGAGCATGAGATTCATCATCATAAAACAAATGATTCCATCCCCGGATTGAATCCGGTTTACTGATGGAAATGTGCCGAAGATTCAATCTTAAGGATTGAAGTAGGGCTACTTCCATCCTCAAACCGGATTCAATCCTGATTTTCCATCCTAATCTAAATGTACCCTTACCAAGGTGGTGCTAAGCAAGTCATTTTCTGCCCACGTCGTACTGATTTTCAGGACCTCATTGCTTTTGACGCAGACGTTCGATTGAGATCAAAATTGGCGAACGTATTCTGAGCTAGTTAAAGTTTACCTTGTGTGAAGTCTCTGTTCAGTGATGACGCCGTCCTTGGTTTATCTCAACACATTTTCTAATGCTGCAGCTATCACAAATACTTTGCCTTGAAGTTGGCTTTTCCTCCTATTTGATGATCAGCCATCAAGTACGGCATGTGCTTGTAAAAAACGATCTTTGGCGAAGTAAATTGGGAAGTGAAGAACCACATCACTTTATTTTCAAAACCATCCAACCAAAAGCTGTTCAAACAACTCAAAGAGGTCATTATCCTGTCCAAGGGATTAGAGAAAAGAGTTCGAAAGAGCATTGAATTGAAGCAGACCTCCGTGAATTATCGGATGGTTTGCAATTGGACCGGAAATTTAGAACCGCAATAGTTCATACAAATTATCCCTCGTTCTTCTTCTGGGCATTGGAGTAGAACTGCAGAGATAATGTAGAAAGTGATTCAATGCCTCCAACTAGATGCCAAGTCCTGGTCCAGTCGCCAAATCTTATCCGCATTCGTGGGTCTCACATATGGTCTCCCAAGACAAATCACCATTATCAAAAAAACTAAGTTGAAGATAGAAGAAAAGTTTTCCCGCTCAAAACCTGCTACTTGAGCGAGCAATGAGGAGGAAAACCTTGAGAACAGACGGAAAATAGTCGAGTAAAACACACTCAGACGTCGGTAGGCAAGTGCCTCTTTTGACGACCTTCGACCAAGAGTATGTTCGAAACTTTAACTGGTGCACAATTCATTTTAATTTTCAATCACATTTCCAAACAGTGCATTAGTTCGCACTCGATCAATATGAGTTCAAACATAGCTCAATAGAATCGCATTGGGATCAATGCTAGAACAATCCCTATCTACTGTTTCTACTCGAGAGATGTTTTTGATTGGGGGAGTTATAATCCGCCAATCATAAAAGGCTTAAACTATTTGGTTAACAATAAATGAAGGCTGTTTATTAATCCATCCATGATGGTTATCCGTAGCGCTCAATTGTTAAAGCTGGTCAGATGTGACAGAGTCGGCCCGACCTATTTTTCCATTCACTCGATTGCATCCTCAAGTAAGTACCCGCTAAAAGATGGAGGCAAAAAGTAGGAAGTTTCAGGGTGACGACGTTTTTACAGGGTGTAAAGAAATTAAGGGCCGCTCGTTGTGGCTTCTGGAAATCCTCTCCCTCACTCAAAGAATGATTTGTTCATATTGAGTTTTCAGTTTTCATTAAAAGGAATTTTGAAAACCCTGGCACCATACCATGAATGATCCGATTTTACTCCAAAGGAGATTACAACCCTCTGATGTTAGTCACCGAAAGATTGACTCTTGAAATTCCAGATTTTGGCCCTTGGTCCAGTATGTTCCAAATGAATTTAACGCATTTGCATGAGGTTCTCCACTTTCAAACGGTTTGAGGATGAACACTGAAAGGCTCACCAAAGTCCCTTGGTCTTTGCCGGCCTTCAGGATGCAATGTGCCACAATGTACTTAACAGTTTCTCTTAATGAATGCTTGTGGTTTATTGTCTAAAAACTCTTTGAGCAAGGAGAAATATTGTGAAATAATTTCTTTGCACCATGTATGTTACTCCAGCGTCAAATATTGGAGACAAGGTGACCAGACAGGATTTTTATAATATTTCAGAGGTGCTGGCATTAATTTTTCCTTATACAAATAAATCTGATTATTAGCCTGAAACAAGGAGTATTTGTATGGGCCTAGCATGGCATTAAATTTTGATAATCTTGGTTAGGAAATTTAAGAGGGCCAAGCCGCAATCTTTAATTAAAATCAAACGCTGTTAAAAGAATGAAACAGTGCATTTTTCTAAATCAAAGAAGAAAAAAATGACGTAGCTTGTGTAAAAGTAGCATCATTTTGGCATTTTTGAGCTACGATTTGAATTTTCCAGTATCTATTCAATTATCAGCCGGGAAAAAAAACCTGGTCACGTCGAGCCACGTGTCCTAAGATTCAATCTCATATGACGACCCGAGTTCAATTTACACACCCTGAACGATAAAGACCCTTTGTAAGTTGATCGATTATAAAATCTCGACTCAAAATGCAATAAAAATACGACGGCCTTTCCATTGATTTCATCTCGTCAAACATCGCAACTAGTCTTCAAGTCAAAGCATTCTCGTGTTTTCAAAGGAACTTGGCAAGAGAAGGACGGTCTTTTGACAACCTTCTATCGTTTCCAAGTCATTACGAGAGCTTAGAAGAACGATCTGTTCCAATCAAAAATCCTTTCTCAGGGCTCTCCCAGACAACCCTGCGAACGATCCTAACTAGCTAGAGTCCTCTCCGTGATCCTGATCCTGATTTCTTTTGAGCGATTAGCATTTAAGCACCCGACAAACGATTCGACTTCTGGAGAGAGAGGAGCATTGAGCTGGCCAATGTGTCCCTGGCATCGATTCCTGGGTGGCTTTTGCAGTCCCACTAGGAAAGGCCCATATCAAGCTCCAAAGGGTCCTTTGTCCTGGAGTCAGGCTTTTGGCACTCGAGCATTGGAAACCGATCGCGTTTTGTTATTTCAAGGTGGCCATTGTACTCTTCTTGAATTGTCGAATGTGACTCACAGAATTGACAACCTTGAGAGAGACTTGACGACCAATGACAACACTCTAAAAGGACACTCAGTCCAAGTTGACCCTTGAGGAAATGACTCATCAATTCCCTATACAAATATACGAAAATAGAGACGAAGTCGTCGAGTGGAGCATAAAATGTCAGTGTTAAAAACGCACGGGGTGTCCTCTGATTTTTCTATATCCATTGAATGATGAACAAGATTGATTGCAAGATCGATTTACTGCAATTTACGAACAACTTTCCTCAAATACCTATTTCTGGGTGCCAAGCTTGAGTATTGGAGTATTGTGTGTCAACCACAGATCCTCATGCATCGTTCCAAGTAAATAGTGGAAATAGGGTTTCGTCACAACTAATGCAACCACCGCGAAGGATGATTATTATAGGATGATTATGTAGGTATACAACGTTGAAGCCGATGAAGTATCCCACTTGTTTTGACGAAAAGGTGTTACCCACCCTATTCACACTTGGTTGGAAGTGTGCCAAGCACTCGCCCTCCTTTGGAACCCTTTGGAACCAGGAAGGGGAAAATAAGACGGTAGGACCTCCTTCTTTTGAGTGTATTTGTACTTTGATCTCTGATCCACGAACCAAGTAGATAGAGCATTAGCGTGGCAAACATTCGGTCACATGAGAAGGGCTTACCAAAGTTTTGGGTTTGATCAAACTCACCCAAGGTTGGTTGGTTTTTTTCCAAATAAGATGCCAGACAAAAGGGACGCCGTAATTTCGGGACCAAGACCAAAACTAAGTGCTGCCGAGCTGGACAAACATCATAAATCTTAGGAGATGGATTGTTTCTTGTTTGAAGGCGACATGGATCAAGTTCGTTTGGACATGGCTTCTGCATTTGTCTCTAGCTCTCTCTCTATCCACCAATTCATACACTTCTTCACCCACCAAATCTCACCAAATCTCTGGATTTGGGTGGCAGGACGGGCAGGGTGACCAATGATTGGAAAACCGGACCAATTTAGATTTAAAGTGTGAAAACGATGAAATCATTAACAAAAACATATTTAACAGTGAATTGGAGATTGGCAAGATAAGGTAATGAAGTTACAAACAAAGAGAGCCCAAGCAGTATTTAATGCAGGTTTTTCGATCGCTAAAATAAGAATTGGACTTGAACCTGGCCATCTTTTCCAAAAATCCCTTCTTCCTATAACGATTGCTTGATCTGGGTATTTTCATAGTTCAACTTTTATAAACACAAAATTGACAAGAGGGAATAACATTCTAGGAAAGATTCCTTAGTAGCAAAAAAGGTCTCTATCAATAAAATCATTGAACAAAAAAACAACTGGATTGCGCGGAGAACATGCAAGAAACCAAAGCAGAAACACTGATGAACTCAGAACGGCTTTAATTTTTGCCTAATAAGTACTTCAGAAATGTCAGCAATATGAAGGTATCAAAATGCAAAAGAGACGATCTGTTTCCTGTGACAAACTTTTATCATATGTTAAGGATTCACTCTGGATTTAACCTTATTTGCCTTCAACGAATTCTAAGACAATCTTGATTAAATTATTTCTACTTTTGATGCACGAACGAAATGAATTTGCATACCTGACGTAAAATTTCAAATGAGAGATGTTGGACCGAGCTTTTCAACTTTAAGAAATGGATCATGCATAAGGGCATGTGTCATGCCAACGACCTCCTTCTTGTCTTCATTACAAAAAACCCTTTCTTTAACAAATCATAAATCAGACCAACAATTGAAATAAACCTTTTGAGATCATAATTGGGTACAGGATCTACAAATTATACCCTCAAAAGAGCAGCAATTACAAAATCAAAGTAATAAATATTTGCTGATCAATGTGCTATTATTGTAGCTATATTAGTTTTGCAGAAATATCCGGGAACACAACTTCCTTTGGACAATTATAAAATCTGCATCCTGTAATTTTCGATCGAGCCCACTAACAAGTGCTCTATTCCAGAATGTTTAGGATCTAATCCTTAGCATCCTTTTCAAGATCCCATTCTCGAAGAACTGAGCTTGATTTCAACTTTACAGGCATATTTCTGACTAAGAGATTGCTATTAAGTGTTACACCAATCAAAAAGCAACAAAATGTAAGGTCGGGGTTTCAAAAAAATAAAAACAATTTTGTAAACTTGGCAAACGTGGTGGTACTGAGCCCAAGGTTTTAAAGGGCAGGAGGGAGTCTTAAATTTAGATCGAGAAAAGGTCCTACTACATTACATAAATTGGATCTTTTCTCGATCTACGATTCACTCCTTGGCTTTAAAAAACTGGGCTCTGAATTGCCACCTGTCATCTTAAACGCATATATTACCTCAGTATTTATGACCTAGTATGGAATTTCGAGTGTTTCCTTGCTCTGTCGTCAATTCACTTAGTGGTGGATGAAAACAACTTGTATTGCTGAATCGCCCTGTCGGCCTGAATATCAGTCAGGCGGAAGTCTAGTGCCGACCTGCCTGAGTATTTCCCCATTTTCCCTCTGTCTACCTNCCGGGGTTTCAAAAAAATAAAAACAATTTTGTAAACTTGGCAAACGTGGTGGTACTGAGCCCAAGGTTTTAAAGGGCAGGAGGGAGTCTTAAATTTAGATCGAGAAAAGGTCCTACTACATTACATAAATTGGATCTTTTCTTGATCTAAGATTCACTCCTTGGCTTTAAAAAACTGGGCTCTGAATTGCCACCTGTCATCTTAAACGCATATATCACCTCAGTATTTATGACCTAGTATGGAATTTCGAGTGTTTCCCTGCTTTATCTTGAATTCACTTAGTGGTGGATGAAAACAACTTGTATGGCTGAATCGCCCTGTCGGCCTGAATATCAGCCAGGCGTAGGGACCCTGGTCAGGCGGAAGTCTAGTGCCGACCTGCCTGAGTATTTCCCCATTTTCCCTCTGTCTACCTCTATTCATATCCTCTGACTCACTCTTCTACGTACAGTAAGTCATAGACAATTATAGTTGTTAGTCCCCTCTCTGTATCTCTTTGTTTCCAATGATTGCATCATAAAATCACCAAAAAACCTCGGTGGTAAGCCATAAAGTTGCACTTTTTGGGTTCCCTTATTTAGTTGTGACGCCAACCCACCCACCAACCAAACAACCAACCAACTAACCAACCAACCACTTGAAAATGCATCACTAATCTCGATTGAGTTTGAAGGCTTAAAGCTCAAGCGATTCGCCTGGATCCTTCGACAAAAAAGAGCATCGATTTTGGCAAATGGTTAATTCTTGGAAATGTCCTCCCAAGGGCACTAGAAGGGATGGATTTCCCGCTTCTCGTTACGCCTTTTCTTCAAAGCGGCTAGCTTCAAAATGGCCGTAGTGGATGTGGTAGTGGATTTGATTTAGAGAGCATTTCGGCAACTAGATATCTCCATTTCACAAATGACAGTCACATCAACTCGATTGAAGATGGCTTTGGGCACTTCCGTTCTGCCTTTGAGGAAGATGAAGCGGGACTCTTTAGATCAAATCTGACTACTTTACTTCTTGTACCTTGGTTGATCCACCAAACGAAGTTCTAAGCCTGGGAAAGGTTTGCCTAAATATTAGGTTCTTCGGGCTCAAAAGAGTTAGGATTCATCCCGGTGAAAAAAGAAACAAAAGGAGCATTTTTTGGTCGATCATGGGCTTCTGGCACACATTATGAAGTTTGAAAGGTGATCAATCCAAGAACTGCTCTAACCCAATATTTGGTCAAGGTTACAAAAGAAACCAAGGGAAGTGGGTTTTTTTCCTTTGTTTTTCCGGTAATGATTTTTTTTTGTGGAAAATGTTTCCTTGAGTGGATTTGCTCTTCAATGCATCCGTCATTACTTTAATGATCACTCTTATCAAGCGCATCAAAATCACTCCTTATATGTGTGTTCCAAAACCAGCTAGCGTTCCTTCGTTAAAACATCGCAAGCTAGTATCAGATTCTAATTTCGCATGTATAATCAAATGTATGTCATTAGCTGTCTGGGATTGTAAATGAACATTCTTCAAAGCATTGATCATCTGAGACCACAAGCGTCGTATTGATATTTTGGCCAAATTAGAGCAATGTAATTAATACTAGACCCTGTTTATGACTGGATTGGAATGTACAAAGCCATTATCTTATTGCTCGTTGATTACAAATTACAAGGTCTATGAATGTAGACAATTTTATTGGGCTTCAGTTTATGTCTGTAATTGCCGAAGTTAATCGTCCAAAATAATTTGTGCATTCGTTATAAAGACTTTTTGACTAATGCAGATCATCGACGCGTCATTTGACTTCAGGAAACTTTTAATTCAGATCAGTTCATGCCATCATTCCATTCAAAGCCTTGTGACGACACTTTTTGACCTTAACTGACATGAGTTCATATTTACTAGTGCTTTCGCAAAAGCCAACCTTACATTACCAACATGCGCTCATAGTGATTAATGGTTCCCTTGAGAATGATGGTTGATAAATGGATTCCGAGCGGCAATTGCTTATTAACGCACTTTGTCGGCGATAAAAATCGTCGAGTTGCGCCTCCATCTTTCACAATCAAAGTCACATAAATGCTTTCACAAGTTGATGTGGCCTTCACCGGCCAAGAACATAAACATCCTTTCCAAGTTTCCCTTAATTAACATCCTGATAGAACAATGCCAGCCCATTCTTAAGAATGTCATCAACAGCAAAAGGGCATTATGAACCTTTAATGAGAGTGAGGAGATATGTAAGTGCCCAAGGGGTTTTTATTGCGGCAATTTCTAACTCGGCTGGAGGAAGAAGTCCGCAAAACCCTCTACAAACCTCACTCGTCAAACGGGACTTTGGTTTGAAGGGAAGAAGGAGGGTGCTCTTGCTAATGTCAAAGACAAAAGTTATTCAATTACTGAGCTCTGGTGTCCCCTGACTTGTTTTATCTTCACTTCAAAAGTCAAAGATGTAGGTCTTTGATGTTGGCAGAGAAGGGTTCAATTTCAGACTTTGGTCGGGAATGTTTCTTTCATCCTCACCCAACCTCAAATCATTTGTCTACACCCAGAAGACCCACGATCAGTTTTGAGCATTTCTCATTAGACCTGGCTCAAATCTGAGGGCTTGGAAACACATCTGTGGATCCTTCAACAAAGAGATGAGCGAGGAAAAAAGTGCGGCTTTTGAGATGACTCAGAGAAAGGCTTGAAAGCCAATCTAACCTCCTTTCTTCCCACCATTTCTTATTGGCTCAGGTTTGGTCCCCTACTGATTGGAATTGGAACGAGCGAGGCTTTTCCCTCCGAAGGAGATCCGTTCCTCTTTATAGGTTTTTGGACAGAGGCAACTGTTGAACCTTCACGTCCGGTGGTCAAATTAGTTTTCCTTACTGCTAATTACTTCGAAATGACCCACCCCTGGCAAGAAGTTGTGGATCCGTCAACGCCTCTTTGTTCCTGAAGGAGCGGAATGGGACCATTACTCTTGTTACTTTGGACACTTGTTTCCTTGATTGTACAACTTTTCCAGTTTCATGGTACAGACATGGCTCATCGCAAGCTAATATCTAATGAAATTCTGTTCTGTGTCACGAACAAAATTGCTTGCGACTGATAGAGTGGAAGATCCAATTGCCAAGGTTGGATCAGAATTCTTACAAATTCTTCACTTCGTTATCTCCCTACATCAAAGCAAAAACACAACTTTCCTGGCAGCATCTCATATGATCCTTCTTGTCCGCTTCTTGGCATATATTTTGGGTCAGTACTTGTTATTGCACTTTAAAAACGCGAATCTTGATGTTCTTGCACCTTCCTGTATTTGTTTAGCGAGTAATACAAGTGGAAAGGCAAACATTTTGGCTCGGAGGCGAAATTACTTTTGCAATGAGCCCCTTGGACGCTTTGAACCCCTCGAATTGGCAACATGAGTCGAACGAGCTTGTCCTGAAAGGGCTCTTTAAATGTCTCATGAAAATGTTCCCTCATTGGTCGTGATTAGCGGAGAGAGCGGAAATGTAACTCTGTCAGCAAATATCGAAATGGATGGGGACGAGTTTTAGCGCCAAAGCACCTCTTTGGAGAAGCTCCCTTTGAGCCTGACTTCAAACCTTTCTCTTGTTTCTCTCGAGTATTTGCAATGATGAAGTGCAGAGTCCTTTTCAATTGAAAACCAAAGATCAGTTTGGTCCCCAAGTTTCGGCGTAACCCATGGTACAGTCCAGATTAGAGCCGCAACAATCAACAATGTGAGTTTGTTTATAGCATTAAAAATGTGATAAGATATTGTCGTCGTTGCTAAACGAATAAGCAAAAGATATGAACCATCAAGAAACCGGTTTCTGATTGGTTTACACTCATGTTGGCATAAAACTCAATGGATCGAAAGTCTGACTGAGTGGAGCATCCCGGGCTTTATAAGCTCAATCAAGCGTGTGATTGTGAAAAAATTTGAATATTTCCCCCATTCATGAACTTTTTCGGCTGTACGAATTCTGAATCTACTAACTCTATGTGAAGACTAGCATGGAATCCATAAACGTAAAAGGCCTCATGTTGCAAATTTGTTGAAGAAAGAGTGGGATCTTTTCATTTTGTTGGATCAATTTTTCGTATTTGAAATCCCTTCAGTTTGAGATCGGAGGAAGAAGCGAATTCCATTAGGAGAGTATAAGACTGGTCTCTGGAGAGATCTGGATTTTGGCTCTCGTATCGTAATGCGTGAACATTAATTGAAAAAAAGCTCTAGGGAGGCTTCTAAATATCGGGATCATTGTATGCGGAACAAAAGTAAAGACTCGCATTCTTTTGGGAAGGGAGGGCATTTTTGGCTTTCGTTTGCCACAATAATAGTTATGAAAAAGATCACAAATATAGGGAAGGTTCCTCCTGCCTTAGAATGTTTTTAGAATTAGATGTTGTATCAGAAAAAGTACAAATACAAAAATGACAAATATATTTGCAACTTTTTGTAACTTTTATTGCGACGCTCGGTTATTCCGTTCCCAATTATGAGCGATTGTTCTGTATTATGTGGGTTAGTGACTTTTTGTGAAAAAACAACTCATATTTACTTATTCATTAATTTTGGAAAATACGTCGAAATTGGGAATTATCAGAAACGATGGCAACAAAACAATAGAAATATATTTTTAGTCTCGAATTGCCTTTGAATATCGCACAGTGGTTAAAATGCCTAATTAGAATTTTGATGGAAAAGCTCAAACACATCTTGGCAGTTTTCCAGCTTTATGAACCATAAGGACCAACTTTTATTTAATTGTGTGATGAATTTCTTGCCCAGATTAAGAACTCACGGAGAAAAAGCACAATCTAAAACTAAACTTAATCTCAAATTAGCTAAAAATCATATTTGACATCACTTGAAACGGAGTAAAAGAGCAAATTTACAAAAAGAAATCGCAAATTTCATAAGATTTATATTCATATTTATTATATTTTTGTGCATTCCCTCCACGTGTGAAGAAAATAGATAAGTACATTTTCCAAAACCTACTTTATTTTTATCTCTATATCTTCATTCATTGTTTAATATAAAAAACGCACTTTTCGAAGGTTCTGAGGAATAAAGCAACAATCACATTTGTTCCTTTGTGTTTTTACTTACTAGAAAAATGTCAAGATGTCTCCAGTAACTTGATAAGTTTTTTTACCACCGAAAGCTCAAACGACCCAAGGTAGCACCAGTGGCAAGCGAGTCCATTTTGATCCAATTTTGCCACTCACATGACCCACTCGTTCTTAATGATTGAGAGTGACCATTATTTAACATATGCCAACAATTAATCATCAGCGCTCTTTCATCATGTGGGCCCTCAAAGGCCTCATTGTGAACCAAAATATCACATGCCTCATGCCGACCTCTCCCCCAAAGCGTAATTCTTTCTCTTTTATTTCCATTTTAGCTTGGTCAACGAGCAAAAGAACCCTCCAAAAAAGAAAGGCCACGGGTTCTCAATGGTCCTTCAACCATGAGAATAAGAGACCAATCAAAGTGGATGACCTGACACAGCGGCTCAATTTTTGCCCATGTTAATCCCCGATGCCTATTCAACTCCCAAGTCCTCTGCTCTCTTGACCCGACTTGTGGAGAAAAAAGGCTGAGAGAAAAAGTCTGGCCTTTTCGACGTGAAGATCCGTTTGACCGCTCATCAAAGACGGCTTCTATATTCCCACAACTGGAAATGCCCATGTTGCATTCAGTGTCTTGAAGGGTCGAGTGGATCCAGATCCGACTTGAATTTATCTCTCCAAAGACGGCTGTTATCCCTTTAAGACCTTCCAAGGGACAATCCACTGAGGCCGCCCTTCGTATATCTGTTGTGGACATACGAGAAGAAGAATAAAGTAGGAGAAACAGACAGAGAAAGCGGAAACGGACCTTTTTTGTTTGTTAAGTAGTGGAGGGAAGGCGTGATTTACGATTCACTGCATAAAGAATGAAGACTGCCACAAGCGCTCACTGTTCTCTTGAATGTACTGTATACAGTTGGTGACCAGAGTTCTAGTTAGTGTAGGGTGGGATGTTCTTCTACAATACATTCTACTTTATCCAAGGATAAACCATACATAAACTGGTATTTAGCCATTTTTTTGGAAGAAAAAAAGGGTACTCGAAGGTACTTGAAGGAAATTATACTGTCAAAATGGATCTTAAAACAATGTACATTAAAAAGTGTTCACCCGGCGAATTGCTTGGAACCTGAAAATACGTGTGCTTTTGTTAGCATCGACGAATTACAGGCATAAATGAAAAACAAACTCGAAACACGTTTTTGCACGTGCTCTCATATTGATTAGTTAAACTGCATCACTTTGGGCACCAACTGTATACATTAGTCTTCCTCAAAAAATAGGAAGTTGGCTAGTAAGCTTTGAAGAACATATTCGACGGAGATTCGTTCCCAATCTTTGGACCATCGTTCTCAGATGGAATCGCTTGGCAAACAATGTATCCGTACAGCAGAAGAGCGCCACGAATCAAGACAGTAACATCTCTTTCTGCCACTATCAGTGAAACTATTGGTCCCATCATCGTCATGCACACAACCTTTGGTGTTCAGACGCCAAGAAGGTCCGGTCAAAACAAGGCCAGGTGGGCAATTGAAAGACAGATTGGTCCATGACTTCCCAGCGAATTTCCGTATTTCCTTGGAACAACAACGACTTGACCAGGGCCTTTGATCCAAAGGATTCGTGAAAAGGATCTTGAATACCAACAACCAGCTGGCCTCTTTGGATAAAAAGAGAGAGAGAAGCCGCGTTGAGAGTGAGTGATTGAAAAGGATTTCTCGTCGGGAAGACGTATTAATCATGTGAAGGGAAGGAGTCCGCTTGAATGCCTCCGTTTTCCGGCTCATTAGCGATGAAATGGAACAAGGAACTTTTTGGTGGATCCATCCTGAAGGCGAGAAGTAATGCACTGCCTCTCACCTCCAATTTGTGACTGGGAACTTGAAGAAGAGCTCTATCAAGTGTCGAGATCCTCAAAAACTTTCTTGGCCAACAGCTACTAAAAACGAGTGAGAGCGCAAGTTAATTGCTGTACCAACCCACCTTCAGTGCTCGTGGTGCGCTAAAATGCTTCATGTTGTGAGCATGACTCAAGGTTTCATCGTGTTCTTGGCCTTCTGCTACTTTGCCTGTCTCTTCTTGGCCTTTTTCATCCTTTATCTTATTTTCGAATCGTGAGCCAACGATGGGAGCATTGGGGTGAGTGGCCCAGCCTTTGATGGATCACTGAAGGGCTAAGGAACACTCATCATCGTCAAGTGCAAGTGGTGTGCTGTTCACCAAACAGTTAAGGGAAAGCAAATCAAACTGTCCTCAAGGGTTCGAGACCCTTCTCAGTTGGTCGTGGTCCAGAGTGTGAGTGGAATACCACCCACAGGAAACGGTGACCTCTCATTACGTACGTACGTAGATGTGTATTTCCAGTGCTCCACGCCTCGTTCCATCATCCCTCCATCCGTTGACCCACATACCTACAATGAAATGACCGAGGGAAGGAATAGGCCCTCCTACCAGGTCGATCGGACCCCGGGAGGGACCCATTTGTGAACTTCTCTCACGCGTCCAATCTGTGCCTCTCTGACTTTCCTAACTTTGACAGATACCTCGCTTCCCATTTTCTCGACTTTCGAGAAGGCCCCCTCCCCCCCCCCAAATCTGGGATGAGATTCCCGGATACCAATTGGAGGAAGCGATATGGTGGTTGTCATGATGACGGTGCCGGTTTTCCTGGTGGAGGTAATCCGTATTGGTTCGACACCACGCACGTCTCCAGATGCTCACGTAAAAACGAGGCGGAAAGAATCCAAAAATGTGTCCTTTCCATTGCGATCCATTATTGTGCTATACAGTGTATAGCACTGCTCGAACATCTTTCATTGAAGAACAAGGTGTTATGTATTCGATGTGGGGTAGGCCTAATTTTGTACGTATGAACGATTGCTCTCTCTTGCTTTGTGTCCAAACTTGCAGTATGATATTTGTAATTGTATTTCCTAATAAATGACTATTTCTCAAACGCCCATATCTTTTAACCAGTTCTGGGTGATGATCCTTTTTGCACAATGCTTGGTCTCGTTTCCATGCAAGTCACGTTTAAAAATGAGATGCATTTCTTTCGTGAATTTGAGCTTCAGTACTAAACAATAAAGTTCCAGCAAGGCTCTAGGCTGTTTTGTTTGATCAACAAAGTAGAAAAACTTTTGAATTCATTCATCCCTTCAAAAAACACAAAAAAAACTTTTGGGACTTTTAATCTGTGGATTGTCACGAAATCAAAATGATTTGCATTTCAGCCAGTCTTTCAAAATCAATCAAGGTGACAGGTCTGTAATCCAGCAAAATATGGCACACTATATGAAGGTACCCTTCCAACTTTGATCTTGATTGAACTTCCTAAAGGAGTTTGCCATTGGGACAAGGCTAAGGCCTCTTTAGGCTTTCAAGGGTGCCCTCAGGTCTTCATGACACCTTTCTTCCGAAACTGACAGCTTTCTTGACAGATTTGGTTTCTGACCCTCCACGTCAGAAGATCCTTTCCTGTTCGAAAATAACGAGATCAAGTGTCCTATCCTCCTTGGAAAGATCTGTCATCCTATCGATGAAAAGGGCTTGCTGTATTTACACTATCTATTTTGCAACTGCTTCCCGGTGGCAAAACCATTTTCAATCAAACTCAAGTTCTAAAGACAAATAAATACGTCATTCAATTTTGTGGCCTGAAAGAGAATTCAGAATAGCTGAATAATTCTTCTACTTGCTTAGATCTGACAGAGTGTCCTAAAGTTTAAGGCGAAGATGAGATTCAAACTGCAAACTGCAAAATTCAAAACGCTTAGTGAAATAAATTGATTTTCAAGTCCAGAATATTCTAAGAAGAATGCCATCATTTTTTCTAATGAGACATTTTGAAAGATGGGAGAAGTTTCATCGGCGCCAACCAAGTACCAAGAAGAGTGCAAGGAGGAAAAGTTCATTAAACTGCAAATTAGAGTCATCCATTCCCCCTTGCGATATCATAAAATAGACTAAACTGCTTCTGGAGTTCAGATAACAGGCAATGGTGGTTAAAATAGGCTTGGATTAGGAATAACCCGGTGATAAATCCCCGAAACTTCCCTACCACAGACAGTACAAAAGCAAAGGGACCTTGGGGTTGTCACCTTTACAGACCATTACACCAATAGGGAGTTGTTAATCTGGGATCATTTGACATATTTCCGGCCTTCGAAGCTTGACAAGGCCATCTATTGTCTCTGCACCCTGGAAAAATGGGACCAAGGAACATATTTGGCCTTGGGATGGTGGAACAAAAGACTCTAGGATATCTCTGGAATTTAATCAAGCCAATGTCTGTCCCTATATCATGGAGCCGCCGTAGTGACATGTATTGACTAGAACTGGAAAGAGCCTTTGGGGCATGTTCTTGCGTGATGAGATGTGAGAATCCAGAGGAGCCCATTACGTTCCAAATGGAGCAAACAAGGAGACTCGAAAACGACACAAAGATGGCAGCGTGGCAAAAAAGTGGATTAAGTCACGACAAGACAGGTAAGAAAGGCTCTATCGGAAGACTTGAGGTTTGTCAAAGCGGAGAAAAGGTGAAACAAAGGGGGGATTTTACGTAACAGTTCCTTTTGCCAACAGATAGGGCGATTAATTAGTTTGCAAGAACTGCAAGAGGGAGATCTATTATTCTCCATTATGTCTGATGCATGAAAGTGCATTTTAGAGTATTCTATTTGAATAAGAGTTAGGGGGCATATGCGTGAATAAACATAAACCAATAATAATGACCAAATGAAAATGAAAATGCCGGAAGTGATTTATTGGTTGTTGATGAACTCGTTTATAGAGTATCAATCTCCAACTCGAAAACGTAAGGACAGAGCAAGAGAGCATGAATTTGTCCTCATCAAGGCTGATTTTTAGTAACTTAATCGTGGAGAATCAGGAAGGTAATCCATCATCGGTGATAAAAAACTCGTTCGTCCAAAAATTGATTTAATCAAAAGGTAATCGACCTGTGGTGCCCTTAAGGTGGAAAACTAAATATTTGTTAGATTTCAAAATTAATGGTGACAGTGGGGCGAAAAAGTTACTGATTTTTTTGAAATCCTAGTTTTTCTTTTCATTGCAATCGAGCATCCAAAATTAATGTTTCGGATGTTCATATCGCGCTTCCTAAGTCCAAGGTTTTGAAACTTCATCAATTTTGTCACAAACTTTTATTTGAGGTGAAAATTGGTGCAGCGCAGCCTCTTTGGCCAACATTTTCGCCCTTCAATAACTCCAAGAATTACCCCTTGTCATCCATATCGTGCCTGTTTACTGATGGTGACATCGACAGTCCTTATCTTTTCCGAATTGTTCAAATTTGATCTTTCTTCTTTGGTGAATGAATAGCCCTGAAATATTCGTTTCATGAAGGAATTATCTACCATAATTTTCTATATTGTTTTTGTTCATTGAGACTAGACTGAAACATATTTCTTCAATGAAAAGCCGCTTTCATGGGTATAATCTTAATTCACTATCCGTGAAATATATTCAAGTTCGATGTAAAGAATTCGGCATGGTCTTCACCCTAAGCTCTTTGGCCTTTTTACGTTTTCTCCTTTGAGGCAAGTTTCGTTTAGCTCCAAAGCAATAAAGAATAAACTCGTCATAGGTGTATTGACCATTTTGATATTCTTCAAGCCTCATTTTTATAAGCTTCCCGGAATGAAAACAACGGGTATTGAATAAATAGCAATTCCATCCTTGGCAGGAATCCTCCTCGCTTTAGTGAACTGTTTTTGTCAAAATTCCTTGTCAGACCTCTTTGCTTGAATTCAGCTTTTGTAGGTGGAAGTTCTAATATCCCCGGGATATCCCGTGCTAATTAAAGGCTGGATCTTTTCCCCTCCCAAAATTGATATGGTTTATGTGGCCTTCATTCATTTTTCTTCTTCACCCCCTGTTGACGACAAACACATACATATTTCATGTCCTACTTGTTGTCGTTATTTAGTACTCACTGTGAATTTTTAGTAGTAGTATGTGTGTAGAGGTCCTAACTTTTTAGGTCGAAAAGGGAATTAGGATCCACTTTGGGATTCCCTGCTTGGTTGAAAGGAAAATTGGGATTACCAACAAATATTGGAAGTGTTTCCATTTAATAAAGCCGCCTCTCATCCTCAAAGCCCAACGTATACAAAAGCTCATCCCCAGATTACACAAATCTTGGCATAAGTGAATGGAAATAGGATCCTGACACAAAAACTGAAATTCAATAGGGCAGTGATTTTTCGAGCAAAAATGCTTTAATGCTCTTTTTTATTTACAAGCTCAAGAACTTCGTTAACTAAGGTGTACAGAAACGAGAGATAGCGAATGCACAAATGTATTTCACAGATTACCAATTGCAGATTAGACATGAAGTTTGAGACAAAGAAACATTCTGAAGATATGCTCAAGGCTCAACCACCAAGGCTCAGGGGGATAACACGCCTCATGATGGCCATTTTGTGGATTTTCGGTGATAAGAACCTGCAACAAGGACCTGGAAATGAAAACAGCCTTTGTTTATCTCATTTAAATGCATACCCTTTCCAAATTGGAGCAAGCCTACTTTGCATCAGAGTACTTTCAAATTGATAGGATTATGCCCATATTTCGCCTTCTTTTATTTTTCTCCTACACTCTTAGCCAAAAGGATTCCCCATAAACCACTTCATACTTACCAATGATGACATGATAAGTGATGACCTTAAGAATGAAACAGACTTAGAACGAGAAGAATTGATAGGAGTGCCGGAGGGTATCGGAAGCATCTTTATCCACCCAATTGGAACAACCCGCCCCACGATATCCACTGCCGGCGAACTTCCGTCCATAACAACTTCGGCAATAGATGTCGTTGTCGGCGCCACGTGTCACCGTGGCGTGATCCAATTTTTTGGCACATGCCGCACAAGAGGCGCATTTCTTATGGAAGCTCTTGCCGTGAGAGGCGATTTCCTCGGCTTTGAAGACGGCTCCCCCACATCTGGGTACATGAAAAAAACACAGAGAGAATGAGTTTTTTACCCAACAATCCTAGATTAGACAAAATAAGACAACGTAAGCCTTTCTTAGAAGCCCAAGTTCTTTGAAAGCCATTCCCTCTTGAACTTCAATAACCCAACACAACCGATTAATCCCTCTGAATGAGGTGCAGGGTTTTCTTTGGAGTTGCTAACCACAATTTATTTTTAACACAGACACAAGTAGATCAGCTGAGTAAAGCAATACTACAAACACTACAAAAGATATAAAACTTTTTAAACACTGAATAAGAATTGTGGCTTCGCTATTACAATTCATGCCAATCTTGCTGATATTGGAGGTGCTGCAAGTGTGGGATCTGCTGTTGCTCCCGCTGCTAAAGAT
This sequence comes from Tigriopus californicus, assembly GCF_007210705.1. NCBI lineage: Eukaryota > Metazoa > Arthropoda > Copepoda > Harpacticoida > Harpacticidae > Tigriopus > Tigriopus californicus. Next base: position 10,155,493 of record NC_081442.1, read on the forward strand.
CTAAATTTCCAAGAAACAAGCGACCAAAGCTGAGAATGAACAACAAAGGGATAACGGAGAAATTGAAAACTTATTAAAGGCTACAAAGACTATGAAAATTGGGGAGGGGGCATATCTACCAAAGAAAAAAGGCCAAAGTGCTTATATATCAAAAAGGGAGTGAATCAAGTTGAAATTTTGGCAAAGCAAAGCTTTGATCAAGGTTATCAAATCAAGAAATTGTGAGAATGTTTCAGAAAGAACAATATTTCAAAGGTGTGCTAATGAGAAAAAAAGTTTTACCTATGAATGGATATTATGTATTTAATTTAGAGGAAATAGAAGATACTGGAACGCTCTAGGTTGCTGTGTTTCACAATGAATATTATGACAGTTCTGGTTTACCCCCATCCAAAAAATAGATTGGTATAATACCAGACAACATCAAAATGTAAATAACAAATTGTGTGGGATGTCTGCATATTATTATATCCTATTTAGAAATAGAGATTTGACTCCTTATGAGATATGTTACGAAAAGTTAAAATGATGGCAATATTCAAGAAATATAATGCCAAATCTATCGAACAGGGTAATTTATTGCTTACAATGTAGACAATAGCTATTTGTCTACTAATGTTCAATTGCATGAGAGAAATAGACCAAAATATGCTCCCGGGAAGCTACATTTTACAAGGAACTTGAAGATAACGGTAACGGTAACGCGTTATTTATCGACTCTCTCGTGTTTTTTCCGTTCCTCATGTTGCCATGGAAGCCCTGAAAGAGTTGAAGGAGAAGAAGATTGCCAAAATCAGGGAGGACACCACCAAGGAGGTCACCAAGCTCGAGGCTGATCGCGAATTCAAGGTCAGGACTGTTCAGCTTGAGTACGAGGATAAGACGAGGAAACGGGTTCACGACCTCAACGAGAGCGTAGCGTAGTGAAGAGGAGGTTGGTCGCAAAGAAGGCGAAGAAGATTCAAGAGGAGGAGAAAGAAGTCCAGAAGCTCCTGCCCGTTCTGGGCTCCGATCGTACATTATAGAGAATAATTAAAACGGGATTCCCAATATGGAACATGGGAGATCATTTTTAGTGGGCACAATTTTAGTTTGAGTGTGTTGCCGTCATGATGACCAGTAAGTAGACATTTGAAAAAACGTAGAACAAAAACAAAAATGGGATTGAAGTCAGATGTCTTGAAATTTAACATGAAAGTCCAACTGAACCGTGCTGAAAACCAGAAGACCCCAATTCCCCCTCAAATTTTGAATTTATGTTGTCCATGAAAGAAATGCCTTCGTTTGAACTTCAACGGGAATGGTTCACTGCGGATCTCATTCAAAATAAGGGGGCAATTAATTTGAGTCTGTTTTATTCAAAATGCCAATTATGAGCTTAAGGTCTTTGTCGTAAGTTTATTGGTTTGGAGTGGAACACCACTGAATAGTCGGACGGAAAAGCAAAGGGGCAATTCTAAACCAAATGGGATTTTTTTCAACGCATGGTAAGTTATTGAAGGGGTTTAATCGTCAATGTCATGATCGTCAATAGGAATTTGCAAAAAAGTCCTTGCCCTCATATAATCCTTCATAAAATTGTCCTTCATAAAATTGTCTGGATCTTGGGAGAGCTTATTTTTTTGCTCCAAAAGGGAATAAATGAAAACAAAAAGAAGAGCATTTTCTTAAAGGGACATTATATTCATTTGATTGACCATTGCACGAAATGATCAACTCTTTCGACAAAATCAAATCAATTACAATTACCTTGGAATACATGTGTTTACTCACAAAAAAAATAAAATAATTGGTTTCAGATACTGGAAGGTATTTTGTTATTAAATACGGACAAAACTGAATTCAATTACAATGGAAATATGGTGTCCAAAGATATATTTTCGTTACAACTGCATGTAATCTTAGTCAAATTTAAATTATTACTAATTTGATTCCAATTGCTTTAGCCTTAAAAATTTGAAATATTTCTTTTGTGCTGCTGAAGGGTAAATTCATTTTTTAACATAAAGTGAGTGTGCAGTGTTTCCTTGACGTGATTTTTTTAAATTTTTAAATGTATTAATATTTCTTGGCTGCAAATGTTGCAGATCAATCGAATCCACAAGCGATATAGATTTTACAAACTATTGCACAGATGGAAGCCTGACACGTCGCTTCCACGACCTTGATCAGGATGCAGGGAGGTCCGATAAATGCCTTTAACTTTTGGGTTGTCATTGCCCACGGCTGCTTAAGTAAAAGTACACAATGAGTGGAAAGCTGCTCATCCAACATATTTTGGGGGGCCATCCAATGTTGCATTGAGTAAGGCCAGACCATTCATTGTTTGGAACATTGCCAACTCAAGATAGTAATACTGCACTGTGCATCTCCAACATAACACACCCAGCAGTCTCTTTGATAGCATTTCGCAACAAAAGCAAGCCAAGATATGACGAAAGTGATGATGATAATCTTCCAATATTACCTTTGTTAGAGCCATCTAATGAATGTATATTGTTAGCTTGGCTGGACCATCTGATAATTTGAGAGGAAAAATGTCAACTAGTAAGGTTGGCTTAAGATGTCAAGTAATATCATTTTTTTTGCCACACGATTAGTAGTTGGAGCAAAAACTAACATTCCACCGAGGCTTCCAATAAAAATCGGATTTTATTTTTTAACATTGTGGATTTTTTTTAGATAATCTGATTTATTTGGATAAAATTAAATCGATTTTTCTCATGTTCATCAGAAACCATTTATTTTGACATTTTGAAATTGACGCCTTATGTCTTTGCAGCATGTTTTTTGTTTCCTTCCTACCATTTTATTGTCACAACTTCTTGACGCCGCTTAATGAAAATAAATAACACACAATGAAATTATTAAAATACCATTACGTTATTTACTAAGATTGTTTATTTTGAAAAAAAGAATAACCAACAAACTTCTCAAAGATCAAAAATTATGTTAGAGTGAATTATTTTAAGGAATTAAGCCCGCTACCTTTTTTAATTGCCTTGAGAATCTTACTCTCAAAATTATTTTCAGATAATTGACCCAGCAATAAGTTCTAAAATAGTGATTATATGTTTTGCTGCAGAATCATGCTCTCATCTTTTAGCCTTTAACCCGCGATTTTACGAGTAATGCGTTGCGGTTGTAGTCACTATTTCTGCTCCCAATTGCTTCGTATGTGCTATCGTAGTGACTGTACATGTATAACCTCTGTTTCTGTAAATGGAATGAAACTTAATATCAGCTCTTAAAAACTTTGTAACATAATTGTAAAAATACATAGCATTCGCCCTAAAACTTGCTTATTCTCTAACTCATTCAACGCTTGAACCTTTTGTCGATTTTTTTTTTTGCTATCTTTTGCTTTTGGGAAAAAATGTAAAAATGTTAATTCAATACATTCCGAAAAATGTTTTGGTTGTGGAAGCCCTGTTTCCACCCCAAAGTGATGCATGTATTTCGAGTTCAGGAAGTTTTTCCGATTGCATAGTGAGTGCCAGAACCCAGCGCTTTAAGCAAAAAGAATGAATCTTAGATCGAGAAAAGATCCAGCTTATGTAGCAAAGTATGCTCATTTCTCGATCAAACATTCACTCCCTCGGTTTCAAAAACTTGGCAGTTACCCCTCTTCTGTTTCGCTACTCAAGAGATCAAATTGAGTTAAAAAATGAGTATCTTACAGTAGACTCTCTACCATTGCAAGTGGATTTCAACGTTCTTCAACGAGGCTCGGGATTGGTCCATTTCCGAGATCAAAACTTCATCCAAAATTCCCTCTCTTGAACAAGGTCCAACGTGTTCCCAAGCCCATTTGTTACTGCATGTTCCCATCATGTCAATACTTATTGATGACTCATCCCACCAAGGATTAACCTCGCCCTCGTCTTTGGAACATTATTCATTACTATTCATGGGTGATTGGTCCTACCTGGGACAGTTCTTCTTGTCGTCCTGGCTCTTGATCAAGGCGGTGTTATTGAGCTTGTGGTCAATGTCTGACGACCTTGTGTGAGGTCCATATTGTTTGTTGTAGCACATCTTGCAATACAAGTTCCCATCAGGACCATCATTAGCTGTGAGGGAGTCGAGAAGACGCAAACACTCGATACAACGGAAACAGTTCTTGTGGTAACGGGTGCCAGCTGCTGTCACCATCTTCTCGGCATCATAGACCTTGCCATCACACTTGGGACAACAGTTCGGGTCGTCCTTTTCGGCCTTGATCACCCAGGTCTCGATGGAGGAACGGGCTAGCATGTCGTCATTATTTTGGAACATCTTGGGAACATTTGTCTTCATAGCTCTGCTGCTGGAATAAATGGATATTATTGAGACTCTGCATGGAAAGGGTGGGAGGAATCATGTCAGAACTCGAACCATTCCCATCCAATTATCTTGACTATGAAAACCTTGAAGGAAAATGCATCACGGGTGTCTGTGTGTCCAAAGTATTGGTCGAGAGTTATTGTCAGCTTCCATTTGATGTCATCATAAAACGTGATCGAGTCCATGCTCATCATTGAGAATTTGATTTTAAATCAGTGGTTGTATGGTACTTATTGAAGCGAAGTGGATCCCATGAATAAATGAAATAATGACAAAAATGCTTAAGTGCCTCTTACAGCTTGGGGGTTACCATATTGCTAATCAGATCCTGTTTTAGAGTCACCAAGGGTTCTTCCAAGTGGGACCAAAAAAGAACAAATAATGTTTTTGGACATATAAACCAGTTTCACTCCACTCTAGACATTCCCCACAGGATAACATTTTTATCCTCCATCTCCACTTTGATCTGTACAATATATCACTTTTCACAAGGGAAACTCCCCAAAATCCATTGCCTTGCCAGATCTCGTCCAGACTAATTAAGATTCTAATTCAAGCCAATCCAGTCAATGCGGCAAAATCCCCGGATTGGGACAATTTGTAACTGTACTCCTCTCGCTTTCTCTCTGTTCTCACCCTCTGAAGTCGTTCTTGGGTCTGGACCTGGATTTGGTACCAAAGCCGAAGGAATAACATGACTTGCAGTAAATCTCGCCATCTGGTCCTGAAAGAAGATCACTTCATCATATGAATACAAATGCCTTCATGGAGAGAATAACGAGACGAGAAGGAAAATGAGCTGGCTATGGACCAAGTGCCAAAGGGACCGTCTCGTTCCACATGTTGTAAAACCCTCAAGTGAGAGCACAAACACGGATAGATAGAATCACGTCAAGTCATCGTCTAATCTTGGCCACTGTTACACGACCAAGTCTATTTTGACACCACTGATTTATGAGCCCAGGAAATTTGGCACAAGAAAGCCCAGGGTTCCAAAGGAGTAAACAGGAGAAATAATGTGCCATGGCCTTAAAGGACCCGCTCCAAATGAGGCTTGTCATCTCAATAGAGCCAGTTTTCCAGCGACCAATAAAAACAAAAGACTTTTTTATTAAGGCAAAAATCGAGGTTGAAGCTCAAGGCCAATTACGACATTCAAGGAACATTACCAACATGTTTCGTTTTCTTCTCAGTATAACATTGTGAGTGCCAAGGATGTTTTTTTTTTTTTTTGTTTTAACTCTCTTGCTTTTGACATGCCCGCCTCCCGAGGATGATATATTTGGGGAAGGCCATTCTTCGCGGTTGTGATTTTGAAGCTCTTCAAATTTCCCGGCAAAAAAACAACGGCAAAGGAAAGACGGCCATTTGCCTTATCCTGTACACCGAAATGCGAATAACAAAGCGAATGTACAGTAGTTCCCCAAAGACTTATTGTTATCTGGTTGAAAAGGAACAAAGTCCTGAAAGAGCTGGTTCAATGAAGTTGACAACCAATGCAACTCTTGTTTAGGAGGTCACTCAATTGAGGTCGCCAACTGATTTCAAAGCACAACCTTACCTTCACAGCATGTGGTTGAATCCAACTTTCGATTACAATCGATGCAACTGAAACAATTGCGATGGAAGCTGCCAACACGAGTAACCATTCGCTCAGCCTCAAAGACCTTCATTGTGTGTGATCATGAAATGGAAGAACATATTTGATGATTTAGGACTCACTTGAATCATCTCCACAGTAACCGAGTGAAAGCTTTCATTGTCCAAGAACGAAATTGCTTTAGATTTTGACAGTCACCCTGATGAAGATGGTTGGAAATAGTTATGTACATTATGCAGGGGGGTCACTTTTTCCTCGTGGGGCTTTGAAAAATAAGGCCTAATCAGGCTCGGAATGGCTTAAGTTGAACATCTGATTGAATGAGATGACAATATGATGGAACCTTGCAAGGGAAAAGTGATGCCTCTTTGAAATCCAGTTTTCTTATGTGAGAATGGGTTTCCAAAGGAGTGGTTTTTACTGTAAGTATACAAAATCCAAATTTCACGTGTGCAAATTTAATCTGCTAGTAAACTGAAAAGAGAAGGCAACGAAATACGATTTTTATAAATCCGACTTTATTTCATGAAGAAATTTATTTGAAGTGTGTTTTGGTAGAGCTAACTTGCACGATCAAAAGAGCGGGGGGGGGGGGATGTTGAAATTATGGGTGAAACATTTTGACCAAGATTTCGTTCGACCATTGAATGCCACCTTCCAATAGGGCTTGTCAAGTGAACGCGTTCATGAACAACTGACGTTATTCAATGGAGTAAAATCAATATGGACGTTACATGGAGTTTCTAAACCGAGTACATAAGCACATAACCTGTCAACATCCAGAAAGTCAGTGTTGCCATTTTGAAGTCATTCCTGACCTAACCTGACCTGACCTAACCTAGCCTTTCGGTTGGAAGGGCCTGGGGCGCCTAGGCCGCGGCGCAACAAAATGGCAACACAAGTTTTATGTACTCGATTTAAAAACTATGTGTAACGTTTACATAAGATTAAAGACAACATGCCCAGCCAAACTACATTGTGCTTGCAGTGAACTTTGACATTTATTTCATTTTACCTGCTTGTCTAAGCAAACAGCATTGTGGTATTGAGCCAATTTAATAGTACGTTCACCGAAGAACACCAACCATGTTCATTTTGTTGGGTTGTGTAACGCACCTCACTCAAAATCATTCAATTATTAAAAATTCAATGAGCGGATGGTTGACTGTGTTCTTCCTCCCTAAAATACCCAAAATCAAGGTGCTGGACCATATTTTTTCTTGAATTTCCTTCACTTGACATGCCCTATAGTTTTTTTGAATTTGAATTCAATGAGAAAGGCAAATGCAGTTACGTATATTGATTTTGAAATTTTGCAAGAAAGGAGAATAGAGTACTCCAGTAGTCTCACATCTTTTCTAGGATACCATTTTAGCCCTATGAAATTATCATATTTGGCCTCAAATAACCACATCTTTTTACCGGCTCTTATTAACATTTGAATAGGTCGGTCGGTTTTCCTAACAACTTCGGGTTATTTTGGAAGAAAATAAAATTTCAAATAATACTTCGAAGACTGAATGAAACAATGAAAAATTGAACTTCTGCCTTTTTACCCACCCAGTATCGCTTCAGGTCCACAATATGTTACAATTCAATCAATGTTAACCTATATCGCGCAATTTATTTTATGATCATTTGAATCAAATTTCCACATCTAGCTTAATTCCATATCCCTGTATTTTTTTTATTTTTTTTTATAAATGAAATTCTGCATTAGGAGTTCAAATTAATCCGATATTAATAGTAACTTTTTGGGTCTTCAGTACTTTCATGAGGATTGTACGTTGGGTACTATCCATTTAATACGGTCGTTTCGATTTGAAGAGGATATAAACTGCTAGGTCTGGATAAAAGAAATTGAATTGGATCGTTGATAGGATGGCAATGGAACGACAAAAATTCTTGGAATTGATGAATTGGACAGAATTGAAAGGAAAAAATGCAAAGCTCTCAACTTCGACACCCTCAAATTTGGAAGCCCTTCTTTTGACTTTCAATTGAATGGAGGGCATTTGTTGGCAGGCAGGAAGGAAGCCAAGCCAGCAGACTAAAAAGTGGAGGGCGGGAGGGAGGCGTGGTACTAGCTTTCAGCAACCTTGAGGACAGAGAATAAGAAAAGTTTTCCTCCTCAGCTCTGGAAACTTTTCAGGGAGAATAAATCTTATTTCCATCATGAAAAGTAAATGTTACATTCCGTTGTCGCTGATTCTTGTCCTGCAGATTGGTGAAAACAAATCAGTAAAAATAAAGGTTCCAAAATTAGTGATCATTAACCAAGTAGCATAGCATTTTTGATTTTGACTAAATTTCTGTCCGTAAAATTTGAAATGAAAAACAAATGAGGCTAAAATTAGAAAAGAATGCCAAAAAGTGTGTTTCATTTTTTCCAGGCTGTCAAATTTGATCGAAATAAAGCCAGTTGATGTTGAGTCATCTTGAAGCCAAGAATGATATGTTCTATGAAAGTGTACACTATAATTGTTTCCTCACAATTGACATCACTAAATCTTAAAATTGTCAATTATTGAGCAATCTTATTATAGATTTACCCCGTTATTTGCCATCTTAATTCAACCTATACGTTTTGATTTTGGTAAGTATCCAAAACATGCACATATCAGCACCATGAATGTAATAACTATTTCCTCGTGACCAATGAAAGTAAGAGCAATCTCTTCTTGGAAGAGGTGGAAAAAAGTATGATTTCAACACGAATCTCAGGCTGACATATGACGTACCTTTCCCGTGCACCTTGGACAGGATTGCTTGTCTCCGGCTTCACCTTGAATGGCCTTCACGTCCATCCAGCCCGTGTAGTCAGATTTTTGTTTGTGACCAAATTTGACGGCATAACAATGCTTGCAATAAATCTAAAGGTAGAGCAAAAAAAAAGAGAAAGAGAGGATGAAGGGGAATCTTGGAAGAGATTTATTATTCACACCCTTTGTCACTTGGACGCTTGAGGAAAGTTTTAGCTGGAACATAATTCGAATGGATAGTCATGGAAAGAGAGGAAATGAGATAAACGCGACCATTAATTTCGAGCCAAGTGGCAAGGAAGATGGATGCATTACTAAAATTAGAGCTCGTTCCATTTTGTTCGAGGAAAGAGAAGGCAATTTCATACCACAAGATGGACATTTCACTTCGAAACCTGATTTTGGGACTACATACATGAAATTAGTATACTTTTTTGGAAAGTTTGTTCTTATAACATGTATGCTTCAACACAAGGGACCATAAAAGTCAAGGTAATATTTAAACTGTTCATATTTTAACATTTTTCTTAATTTGCTTAGAAATATGCTTGCACGAGTTATTTCTTTTAGGATCATACGAAAAATGGAAAGATCTCAAAAGCTATCAAAACCACTCGACTTTTTCTCAGTATTAGCAATTCCTCCGACGATGAAAAGGCCATTTCATCTCAATGAAACTTCCTGGATATAACCTGGAGGAAATGAAAGCATTTTCGTAATTGAAATACAGACCACATAGTATGTCTTTACGCTACTTTATCACTGAGCTCTGAGACACTCTGAAATATTGACATCTGCCGTACATGGAACACCTTTTAGGAGTTGACAGTGTATTCTGAAGTAGCGAATGACAGACATCTACCCCCGATAATGGCGGAACAACCTTTCTTGCTATTGATAACTTACATAACAAGAAATGCATCATGGATGAGAGAGTGTACACAATACTTAAAGTTGAATTGGCCCTTGGCAATAACATCTTTTCAAAAATGAGCTAAGCCAATGACATATTTTTCTAAGCCGGCTAGATGTATACGTTGTGGGATTTGGTGCCTAAGAGCTTATTTTCGAGGCAATCGAGCATTTTTGGTCTAACTTAGGCCGATCTTAAATGAACCATGTTGTTTAGTCCTAGTAAGTTGCCAACACAGTTTTCATACACTTCACCCATTTGTTTGACTACTAAAAGTCCTGTAGAGAGGCAATGATAATTTTGATTCGCTATTACATAAAGACAAAAAATCTGATCTTGCTGAAATTAGGATTTGAGTTCTTTTAACAAATGATCAATCGATCTTCTCGAACAAATCGCTCATCATAAAATCTGAAATTAAGATCCAGAGCTTAAGGTATGACCAGTGGCCCCTACGTTTAGAGCTCTATCTTTCCTATCTACGCCATGAACCACTGAAAAATACCATTGGTTCATACCTACGCCATCCAAGTTTTTGTGTTATACTGCACCTTGGTAGACAACTTGAAAACAGAAAATCGTAATTGGAAACCTAGGTTTGAACCCTAAGAGAATTGCAATCAGATACAGGTATAGCCAGAGTGGCAAGAGATTCCTTGGAAGATCAAATTTGTTTTCCATGTAACTTGATTTCCTCGGAAATGTGAAGGTCAAAAATGCGAGCCTCGACAAAGAGGGCAAAACTGGAGTCCAGCTAAGATGAACTTGCTCATTATTATGGAAAGTCGCGTTCCATGGGCTAAATTTCAAGTTCCCATGGATAGAGCTCGCAACATAAAGGTTGATTTCGGGTTATTTTGCAATTTTTATCACGTCATATGCCCGGAAGAATAAGCCATTTTAAAAGCAAAGAAGAGCACAAAGCTTGACACAAAGGTTCGATAAAACTCCGAGCACATCCGGCTGGGTTGGGTTTCAGACCGGAAATGATTTTTGGTATGAAACCATGCCAAAAATGTTGCTTGGAAAATGCTCTTGATCCAATTAGGCGGTTTCGATGGTTCGATTCTACGTACTAAACTACTGTACATAAGTCAGGCGTGTAAAGAGACCCAAAGTAAGACTCAGCCCAGATTGCAAAAATGATCTGTTTTTGACATGCCAAGAGCAAATTTAAGTGATAAACCTATTTTATTCACTTTTGAAATATCTTTTTTTGCAAACTTACAGCTGTCAGTAAGAAAAGAAATCCGCATCGATATTTTGCAAGACTAGCCTACAACTATTGGAAAAACATGCAAACACTGACAGGCATTTTTAATTGGTTCAGGTAACAAATGCCTATTTGAATCAGTGGTAGTGAAGCATTATGGTAGCTTCGATTTGTTTTTTTTACATTGGAATGGTACGTTTTAACAACAATTGCTTGGAGATGGTTACCTTACCAACAAGTGACGTCCCAAAAGTATACAGGGTTGCCTATATTAAATGTCCTTGGCCTTTACGAAACTCTCATTTGGCTCTTTCTAAGTTAAGCCCCATGTAACCAATTTCAAAATTTGCGCCAAAGTAGAGCTTACCGAAAAAATTAAAACAAGTACAGGGCTCTTCTTAGCAAAAACTTCGATGATAAATTGGGCAATGTCTATACTGCATTGTCCCAAGTTTGGTGCTATTTTAGATTGCAATTTTCGTGTTTAGACACTTAAAAAAAGCATCTAAAATGCACCACCCTGTAATGGTTGCTGAAATTTGTTCGTCTTTTAGGAGTCAACCTGTGAATGATTATCAATACACAAATATGCACAATAACGTTTACGTTCGTTTTGGAAATTTCCGTCTCACATATGATAAGTCTAGATTAAAAAAGCTCCCAAATTTCAACATGACTAATGGTATCAAATTAAGAAAACATCATAACGGTTTCCAATCTTAATTTCAAGCTTTGTCGTCTTTGACCAAAAAAAGCTTCTCATGGAGGTGAATGACAATCATAGTTTCATCCTTCTAATTCTATTCTTCACTTGGCTTAATTGTGGTCTATCACTGTAAAATACGGTTCTAGAAAATTGAACCAAGAAATCTTGGCATTCTAGCTTTTATTCACAGAAAGAATTCGGATCTCGACATGGGTAACCATTCGGGGGAATATGATCATGAAAAAGTTGCCAAGTCATTGTCGCAATTGAATTGATGGGAAGGGATGGAATGTGAGTGTGTGGGTGTGTGGATGATGAGCTTTGACAAAGAAATTGGTTAATGAGGCCTTTGGGTCAAATGGGGAGCGTTAATTTTGATGATGCGAGATTCAATGCTCGTGATCTTTGATCAGCAATTCCAATGGAGTCAAACGGCCTTTGATTGGTATCTTGATGAGCTTCTCATTTTCAAAATTTGAAATTCAGAAGTCAAGAAGAAGTGAATTTGACAAATGTGGCACTTCTCAACTTTAGCTCCCGATAGCCAGTTCAATCAAACTTTTTTTCCATTTTATGAGGCTACTGATGAGTTTTAAAAGTTCTTAAATTACATGAGACGTTCGAGCAAAACGGGGACTTTGCCTTCAACATCTGCAAAATATTTGGCTAGAGAATATTTTCAAAAACCATCCACTGAATTTGTCTTTGAACCGTTTCACTAGATTAAGCCCGTTTGGCAATCACAATTGGGTTGCACTTTTAGGAATGTTTTTGAGGTGCATTTTTTTGATTAAAATTGATTTTTCACATGGTTGTTTTCTACTTGGACTATCAACGAATTAGAGTTGGCAGGTCTGGCTGTGGCTTGAAAAATGTTGTCCACGTCTGACTTGAAAAGAAGTTTCAAGATCAACACCTTCGTATTCCCATGCATATCCAGAGAACCACTGATTTGGAAGTCTGTAGTATTCCCTACGAGTATTCCAGGGAAGCTAATTAAACTATTAAGAAGCCCTAAGAAAGAAAAGAGTTAGACTTTATTGTTCGGATTAGCCTGGATTCTTGAAGGCTTGAAGGTGCCCTCAAGACGCACTTTAAGCCCCTACGGTTACTAGAATTGACCCTAAAACCAGGGTTGGGACCAAGCTCATGGATGCTTTTGAAGACGTACTAGAGTATCAGATACCTTTGGTGCCTTCTCTGAGTACTGTACAATCCCAACCTTTCTAACCCCTCTCAATACGAGAGCTCTCTCAAACTTTCGATGTTCCTGGTAAAACATCTTAGCTTTTGCAAACCTGCTGAGCTCATTGAAGCCCAAATGGACAAGGTCAGTGACCCAAGCGTAGATTTTGGTTTAGCATCTCTATCACTGGAATTTAGACCATTCTAACCACAAACCAATTTTGTATAATCAGCAGAGGAAGAGATATTGACATTGCTATTAAGCTTTGAAGTGGTACAATGAAGATGATGAAAAGGAAAGCGAAATCATTCAAGGGCTAGCCAGATCCACCAATTCTAATTCGTTAGGTGTATCAACTTACAGTTCAATAAAGTAAATCGGCCCATAGTTACTGGGGAGAGACTTATCTCCCCCTTTAAAAAATGGAAACAACATGAGCTAACTTTCGTGAAGATGGAAACTTGCCCTGATCCAAGATGCATCGCATCGAATACGATAAAACAGGAGCAAGAACCAGAGAACATCTCATCAGAAACTGAGATGACCAGGCGAACTTGAATGCATCAAATACGTTATTGCCTCTCAAGTATTTTAATATGTCACTTTTCTTGTGAAGTAATTGGCAAAAGTGCTACATAAATCGAAATTTTCTATGTCATCTTTTGTCTATCTTTATGTTTTCTTATTTGTGACCCAGTTTTAGCATTCACGGAACGCAAAATCTATTTTTATGTATTTTACTATTTATGTGGTTTTATTGAGCTCATGGTGTTAGCATACAGACGTTAATCAGTGAGAAAATCCACTCGCCTCTTCAGTACGTAATTTACGTTGGGTAACGCTGAAATATTAACACCAAGTTTCGAGCTTTAAAACACGCAAGTCAATGCGAGAAATAGATCCATCAAGATTCCAAAGAGAAGTCTTTTATACTCACTATAAGCTAGCTAAAGACATCTCCCAAAAATGCAAACCAAACCAAAGGGTATTTAGGCTTTATATAATTTTTTGTCTTGAAACCCTGCCGCTGAAACGGCATGTCTTTAAACATGATTTGATTTGAAATCTACACATTGGAGTATCATTTACTCTATGATCATCACTATTCATTTTTGGAGGAAGGGGGCAAAATAAACCAGGCCCTCAAATGGGCCTCAAAAATGAACAATTACGTTGAACAAAACTTATTTTTTACAAGATGGATAAAGGCCAATTGAATCATTCCTCTGACCCTCTTTCCCACACCTCCCAATGTTTGAACCCAATCCAAGGAAGATTTTATGCTTCGGCGGTTCAAAATGCATAAATCTCTCATTTTTAGGGGGGGAGCAATTTCCGGTGGAAATGAGAATGGAAATTCAACTTAAGGGGTCGAATTTCATGTGGCGCCTTTGCCTTTCAGAACTCGCCATTTCTTGACGTCTGGCGAAATGGCGAAATGGCGATGGACGGGGATGAGGCGAGGAACGAAAAGTACCACCACCTAGCTCTCAATGGAAATGGTGTAAATGTGCAAAGAGGTGGAGAGAAACGCCGAGTGCCCTTCATACGTACAGAAAATGGCCTTTTAATCGAATGAAAAGACGAGGAAGAGAGCTTCATTCAAAAGAAACATACCACCATATCTCATAACCGAGACCAGAGAAAAGGCACAAGAAGGAGGAAGAGAGTCGCCCGCCTCTTCCATCCCACTACGTGCACAGTACTACGAGTATATACTATACCATAATGCACGAACTTCTAGAAATGTGGACTGCGAACGAGCTTCCCGCCAAATCGGCCTGCTATTGGTCAGAGCAATTCTGAGCCACTTCTTGAACTAAAGTAATAAAATAAATAAAACGTAGATCTCTTCAATTCAAGGCAGGTCATTTTTATATCACTTACTTAAAAAGAGGTTGGTTTTAAAGTTACATTGTCAAAAGCTTATGTAGCTGACCTAGAACAGGGCGAAAATTCGAATTGTGTGTAGTGTTTACTACATAACTTTGGACATATCTCCTGATTTCTTTAACCATAGCTTTGACATCAAATTTGGCCATATTCATCTATTCAACAAGATCTTGTGGTCGTATGAATTGCTCATTTAGAATACAGTGAACGGTTTAGGCGATAAGAAATATTTACGTCCATTCGCAGTCCACTTCTCTAGAAGTCCGTGCATAATGCTATGTAGACAGTCAGACAGTGCTGATGATGAGCCAGCACTCAGCTTCTCATTTCTTGCGTCTTTTCTCCCTTCAGACTTTAAGATCTTCTTTTTCCTCCCATTTGTGGAAAATGTGAATATTTGGAGGAACCTGTCTATTTTTGTGATATTTGTTGATGATGCTTGCCTGCCCTGATAATAGAGCAAATCCATCAAAAAGCCTGTCAAAGGCCACACAATTGAGATTAGCGGTCGATATCCCAGCTCAAACTTACTAATACTACTATGTTATTTATTTATAAATGCTAGCTAGTATTTTACGAAGCCTTGCATACTTTCTATGAAACACACAAACTTTCCTTTGGTAGAGTGTGGAACATGTACACGTGGTAGTGTCATGTCAATACAAATTGTCCATGGACTCAATATTCATGGGTCGGTCCAAAAGTAGTAAGATTGTTGACTCGCGTTGAATTATTCATCGAATGTCGTGACCGGACACCAAAATCGATCAGGGATCTAACCCTGCCAAATCATGAGGATTGCTTTTGGGGGGCAGTAAAGGGGTCTTGTTGAAGTTTGGAATTGGCGTGATCAAATTCTGTCCCATCAGAGTCAAAATAGTTTTTCGTTTAAGTTTTTTTTGCTTGCCCGTCAGAGATTGGCAGAGAAGATGAATTGAATGTTTTGATTCAAAAATGAAACGGAAAGGTGTACGTACGGTCTAATTGAAATTCGGAGCGGAAAGTTTTAAAAAAAATGTTGGTTGTAAAACTCGGAGGTAAATGTGATAGAAGGTCATTTTTGTGCTCTTTTCTCTGTGAGAAGGGTAAATGAAAGCCTTTGTCTTCACCATCCATCAGTTTCAGCAAATTTAATGTGCCAAGCACAAAAGTAGCCTTGGAAATGCACAATGCATAAGTTGTATAAAAAAGATTAGTCAAACAAATACAACTTTGCAATGTTTTGTCTTGTCGAGAGAGCGTACTTTTTAAGACAGGCTGAATAGTGTTGGTGCATTTCTGAACCCGTGATTAGTTTGTTCCTTCAAATGTAAACTCATTGGCATTTAGTTGCTCCAAATACTGTAGGTTACTTCTGCTTTTTTGCTACACTAAATTTACAGCGATTTTCAATAATAGATGCCTCAGTTTTTGTTCTAGTTTGGTTTTATGAACTTCAGCTGTGGTGTGCGAGTTGTTCAAAAATCAATTAAAGGATTCAGGCTTATTTTTGAAACTGATCTTGGACGGGCTATAAATAATATTTCATAGCTTTTAATGAAACTCTCGAGTAAAGGATTCCTTGTTGATCTTACACCAATTCGTTTGGAACAAATCAAGATGATTTTTTTTCATGGCTTTTCATTCCAATGTGAACTTGCTGTCTTGAAAACAATTTTATTTTCATTACTGTTTTAAACTTTGTACTTGTCTTACTGGCAGTTGATGATGTCAGGATTTTACTCAGCTTCCTGGATAACACAATAATACAATGTAACTTATCAAGATTACCATTTGTCCACAAATCTCAATGAAAAAGTTGGTATGTGAACATGTGGACATGTCCTTTCTGACAAGTGGAAGAAAAATGGGCTCGAATGTTTGGGGAAACAAAAACACAATTCGCCATGGGCTTTCAGAAATTGTGCAAATCTAAAGTATCTCCGAGCAGTGATGGATTAATATTAACTGCAACATTTGCTTTGAGAACAACCTGAAGCGAAGGACTTTTTGTATTTGTACACTAGTCCAAGCTAAGATTTAGGATTTAATCACTTGAGGAAAAGAGAGAAGATTGAAAACAGAAGTTTTGGAGTGGAAAACAGAGTGGTTGTTGAACATACAGTTCTGTCTATTTAGAAATCTAATTGTGCCTTCTCTTGAAATGGCATTCTTGGAGTGTCTCTCATTTTTGCTCTTTATTGTGCATTTCAGTTTGTTACGAATCATTCTTGCGTAGTTGCAGCAAAGGTAATGAAAACGCTCCAAGGACCTTTCTCTATAGAACATCACAATACTTTAGGATGGATTTCATAGTCTAAAATCTCAAGTCCAAAGAAGCAGTCAATTATGGCAAACGGAAGTGATTTTTTTTTTGTTTTACAAAAAACGAGACCAACCAAAAAGAAGACGCAACGTGAAACAAGTTCTGAACTCACCTCGCCGTCGCCTCCATTGAAGAAACTGGATGCATCCAAGTTGCTTTTACACTCATTGCAGCTGAGGCAAAATTTATGAACCACTCCGGACTTGGTGAAATACTTCTCAGCATCAAAAACCTGAAACAAAAGCGACATTTTCTAGCCTTGAGATATATCTCTTTCATAAGCCACAAAGACTCCAAAATCTAGAGTGCCCCGTCTCGTTGTTCCATCCGTGAATGGATACTCCTGGAGTCCCCTTGGGATCATCGTGCCCAAGGACGTTGCAAGACCCAAATCAGGCTCCAAATCAAATTAATAGGAACTTGGCGAGTTGGAAGCTGGCCAAACAAAAACCAGCACCCCTCATCAAGCTCGCACCTCAACCATTGCACACTAAAGCGGTCTTAAAAGGATAAACCAAATAGAAATCCCGTCTCTCCGGGCTAATAAGCTGCCTCAGCCAAATCTATCCTTCGCCCCTTTCATTTGGCGAGTCTATCTGCTTATCTCTAGGGAGAGTGACAAGATAAATATTTCCCCGGAGGTGAAATTTATATGAGCTTCTTTGTAGTTATTGTTATGTGAACATTCCTGCACATTTTGGCACAAGAAAAATGGGAACGAGTTCTCTGTGTAGTAATGAAGTTCCTCGCCTCCGAGGACTCGTTTGTGGAAGGAAAATGGCCCCCAAAGTCCCTCCCACTGAGAATACATAGGGGAACTTTGTCGTATGTAATACGGGTACGTACCTTGCCTTTGCAGCGAATGCAAGCCTCGGGATCCGATTCGTCGATATCCACGTGGGTCTTGTCGCCGTACTTGTTCTTCCCGCCTGGGCCATGATTTTTCAAGTAGCAAACCTTGCAGTAAGCCTGAAATAAAGTTCGAATATGGAAAGATGGCTTGTCAATTGTTTTTTCTTGTGTTTTCACAATTTGGCTTGTGAAGCTTAGACAGATCTGATGTTTGCGCCCTTCATTTTCCAGAATTTAAGTAGAAAAAAAAACTTTTATGTTAATTAAATAAGAAGTTAGCAAAAAATATTATCAACCTTTGACAGATATGATAAGCACGACTGGAACTGAATTCAATGTCTTTTCCTTGCCTGATGATTCATAATTCTGATATTGAGGTACTCTTTCAATTTTTTTTTTAGTCAAATGAAAGTGACAAATAGTGTTCTTTCCGTTATCAATTATCATCATTCAGGTGAGGTAAAACAAAATAAAGAGAATAAGTCGATCAAAAATCGTTTTCAAAGCTCTCCACAAAATAGAGAAATAGTTAACTAACATCGAATGTCCTCGTGTTTCCTTTACCTCGTCATCCGGTCCTTCAATGGCGCTGAAATAACCCAACGCCGATTTGCATTTGATGCAAGTGAAACATTTCTTATGGTACAATGCTTTCTTGGTGCTCATCCGCTCAGCTTCGAACACCTGGAGAACAAACGAGAGAGAAAAAGCATACTGAGGAATGGCATCACTTTTTCACTTTTCCTCGGCCAACGCCCAGGCTTTTATTCCATTTGCACACGAGGAAGAACCTACTTTTCCGTGACATCTGGGACAGTTGGTGGGTTCGCCATCTTCTCCAGGAATCAGAGAGGTGTCGCAAGCTCCTTGGTATCGATTCGGCCACGAGATCTTGTGACAACAAATGGAACAGTAGATGTCATCATCCGGTCCAATGGCCAAGATGGAGATGTCCAAGTTCCGTTTGCAGTTCTTGCACGACAGGCATCGCTTGTGATAAATGTTGTTCTTGATATTCACTTCCTCAGCCTGACCGAAAAAGAGAGAGCATAGGGAAGAAAAGTCACGGTGCGAATTTGCATAACGAATGTATCATCTAGTGGTACGCATGTACTTTAAGATATTTATTTTGAAGTCAAGGGTGAGTTTTTAGAAGGTTTTTTTTCGGATCAAGCTAATCTTAATTCAGGTAATGACAAGGCAATCAAAGAGAAACATTGGATATTGGCGAAAAAGGTAAGTTGTGTAGTGATCTTTGCTTATAAGAAGATTCAAGAATGAAAGAGTTTCCATAGGTTGCGTGGTTCGACTAAGCCTGTACCTAACCTTTTTGAAAGGTATTAAACAGCTTTTGAGTTCTCTTGCTTGATTTGAGGTCGATCAAACCTCTTGAAATTATCTTTTCCCTGCTAAAATGGCACATCTTTTTTTATTTGCAAGAAAAAAACGCACTTCAAGTGAAAAAAAAAAAAAGGTTTTCAAAATGTTTCAAAGGGATTAAAAAAAAGATTTAATGGTCTTGGCCCTGCAAAAATGGTCCCTCTTTTATTGATCAGGAGGTACTCCAAAAAAATGAATTAAAATGTTAACTATTTAGTTTAAATACTCTGCCATTTTGAGAGACTTTCAAATATTCAGTTTTTTTCCAAATTTTGCCAAAACTAATGGTTTTGGCTTCAATCGCTTCAATCATCCTAAAAGGGAAGATTTTGCTATAAATGTTTTTCACCCAAGAACATCCATATTGCATTTTGGCATGACTGACGCATGTTGATACAAGTTTAGCCATTTTCATGTGTACTTTTAGGCTCAGAAAATTCAGCTCTGCCAACAGAGGTACAAATTTTGTTGCAATCCTGCTCTGAAACATTTGACAAATTTTTGCAATACGTAGTATAGTTGTATTACTTGGCTTAGCATAGGAAATGCAAATTAGAAAAATCACTCATTTTCTAAAGGTTAACATTGAAGACAAATTTATTATTCTCCCATGTCTTGGAAATAATATTTTTAAAAGCGGTTTTAAATTCCTCACACATCCAACGCGAGAGTCTATATGTTTCAAAGTATTTGAAATGTAGAGTCTTGGGGCAGGGCTTTATTTTAAGAAGTCGAAATAATGGCTTGTGTCTAACTTTCAACACCAAATTTGAGATCTAGTGATACTGTTTGGTGCGTGTTCTATATTAATATAGGAGTACAGAAAAAAGAACCCAATAG
>NC_081442.1:10175500-10175976 GCF_007210705.1 Tigriopus californicus
GATCAAACCTCTTGAAATTATCTTTTCCCTGCTAAAATGGCACATCTTTTTTTATTTGCAAGAAAAAAACGCACTTCAAGTGAAAAAAAAAAAAAGGTTTTCAAAATGTTTCAAAGGGATTAAAAAAAAGATTTAATGGTCTTGGCCCTGCAAAAATGGTCCCTCTTTTATTGATCAGGAGGTACTCCAAAAAAATGAATTAAAATGTTAACTATTTAGTTTAAATACTCTGCCATTTTGAGAGACTTTCAAATATTCAGTTTTTTTCCAAATTTTGCCAAAACTAATGGTTTTGGCTTCAATCGCTTCAATCATCCTAAAAGGGAAGATTTTGCTATAAATGTTTTTCACCCAAGAACATCCATATTGCATTTTGGCATGACTGACGCATGTTGATACAAGTTTAGCCATTTTCATGTGTACTTTTAGGCTCAGAAAATTCAGCTCTGCCAACAGAGGTACAAATTTTGTTGCAA
>NC_081442.1:10176012-10176105 GCF_007210705.1 Tigriopus californicus
AAGTTCGAATATGGAAAGATGGCTTGTCAATTGTTTTTTCTTGTGTTTTCACAATTTGGCTTGTGAAGCTTAGACAGATCTGATGTTTGCACC